>NW_002987347.1:27804-29465 GCF_000006295.1 Pediculus humanus corporis
ACGATTTTTACTTTTTTGTGTTATTTAATAAGCAATCAATAAAATTTTAATTAAAAAAAAGTTTTATTGAAAATTCACTTTTGTTACCTTTTTTCTTTTTTTTTGTCTTCTGCTTTTTTTTTTATAAACAATCTTTGTCGTGTCATTTTAACTTCCGGTTTAATTTTTTTTTACAAGTTCGAGCCTGATTTCAATTTTTTAAAACTTTTACTTTTAAGTAATCGAAGTATAAATAAAATAAAAGAATTTTCTTTTTTTCTTAATTACATTTTGTTTGTTTGTTTGTTTGTTTTTGTCGAAATGAAAAATAATTGAAATTGTTAAATTACAAACGCAACGACAACCGCGTTTTTTTTCTCTTTTGTTTTAAAGGTTGTAAAATATAAAAAAAAAAGTTTTGGACAAGTTTTTGGACCACCTGATAAATTACATTCTTTTGATAAATTTTCATCTGATGAGTTTTTACGACAAACGACAAACGATGACGTCAACACAAACAAACAAAAAAAAGTTTTTTTTTTTTTTTTTCTTCAAATCGCATCGTTTTTTTTTTTAACACGATAAATTTCGTAAAGAAAATTGTAGGTTTATCACGTAAAAAAAAAAAAAAATTTTATTTACTGCTGCCACGACAGTTTTTATTATCCCACCACCCGATGCGATGCCTTTATTCATTTATAATTATAATGACGTAATTAGTTATTATTATTTTCTTAATTAATTTTTTAATCGTTTTTTTTTTTAACAAACAACAACCGACATACGGTTTGTAGTTAAAAAATTTATAAAAAAAAAAAAAAAAAAACGGGGCGCTACCTTTGCTCCATTAAATACCATCCACACTTTTTTCAATAACTTTATCCTCTCAGCAAAAGTTTTTTTTTTGAGAGAGAGATTTTTAAAAATGTCATCCCGTGGGATTACCGGGTGTTTTTTGTATTCCCACAGGATGGTAAAAATAAAAAAAGAAGAAGGAAAAGGAAAAAGAAAAAAAAATCTTAAAATATTAAGACGATTACAATGTTAAAAAATAATGAAAGCTCAGATATAAAATAAAAATAAAAGCAGAAGACGGTTCGAAACGACGTGGAACGAGAAAAAAAAAAAAAAACATTTTTGTTAAAGTAACTCGTTATGCCCCCTCCCCCATCCCTCCCCATTTCTTTTTTAAATTCTCAAATATTATTAATAATAATAATAATTTTGCGTTTTCATGTGTATGTTTCAAACGAACCGGAAACTCCCTCTCCTCTTCCTCCCCCTCCTCCTTCTACTCCTTTTCTATCGTAAAATTTTTATTATTATTATTATTAATATCGTAACGATTAATTAGTTGTAAAAAAAAACGTGTAATTAGTTACGTTTAAATTATATTACGTTAAAAAAAAAAAAAACTCACTGTTGAATTTTAATAATTTTTTTTTCTATAATAATAATAATAATAATAATGAAATTTTTTTTTCTATAACCACGTTTTGTTTAATGATCCATAATACAATTTTAATTTGTTTTAAATTGTTTTTTATTAAATTAATTCAATATTGATTTTTGTCAATGAACGAACCGAAAAAAAAAAAATAATAAAACGTGACTTATTTAAAACGTTATAAAAAAAAAAAAACATGTCGACGTAAAAAATTTTCCGGTGTGAAAAAAAAAAA
>NW_002987346.1:0-1003 GCF_000006295.1 Pediculus humanus corporis
AAATGAATTTTAATTATTATTATTATTTTAGTAATATAATTTTAATATTAAATAAATTGACTGAGTAATTAATAAATACACGTAATATTTAAATGTTAACCTTTTAGAAAAAAAAGAAAAATTGTGGGAGGAAATTTTTTTTTTTTTTTTTTTTCATATCACAATAGGATTTTAAATAATAATAATAATATATAATTATCGTTTTTTTTTTCATGTGGGGGGAATATAAAATAAAATAAAACGGTAAAATAATAATAATAATAATAATGATAATCATTTGACATTTAACGGTTGCGTAATTATTTAAAAAATCTGCATCTCATAAATGAAATTAAATCGGCCATTTTTAAATACATTCGTTTATTCTGGAATTTTCTTATTAAAAAAAAACCATCAAGGTAAAAAATATAAGAGAAAGAATATAAATTCTTGTTTCTTTAAAAAAAAAAAACATCCCGAAACTATAAATCCCTGACTGAAATATACCTGACTAAATTTTAAAAAACGACCTTGTTAAGGACAAGATGGTTGCAATTTAAAAAGGTAACCCCAACATTTCTCTCTCTCTTTCTCTTTCTCTCTCTTTTTTAATTTTTTATCCCTCTCACTTTTTTTTTTTTTTTTTCTAATAATGACGATTCATTTGTCGGATTGTGTTATTATCATTATTCTAGCGGTTTAAATTTTTGTATTAATTTTTGACCGTATATGTATATATTAAAAAAACGTATCGTATTTAAACTTATATGTTTTCATTAGGAAAACATAACGAAATCGTAGGTAAAAAAAAAAAAGGTTTCGATTTGTGAAAAAGGTCAAATTCCAACATTTTCCTTTACCAACCTTAAATGCTAACACTTGTAGTAATAATAACGATAATGATAATGATAACGATAACGTAACAATTAATAAAAGTTGTAAATACGTCATAAATTTCTCTTACGTTACCACATTTCAAAGGAAATGCAAAGAGACGACTTTTTTTTTGTTAATTTTACAAAGG
>NW_002987346.1:2706-7266 GCF_000006295.1 Pediculus humanus corporis
CCTACTGATAATTCTGTACAAACGCGATTTTTTACGCAAAATGCCAAAATTTTTTTTTTTTTTTTTTTAATTATTGACATTTTAAATGTTGACATTTTTTTTTAATACGTAATAAAAAATTATTATTATTATTATTATTATTATTATTATTATTATTATTATTATTATTATTATTATTATTATTATTATTATTGCAAATTTTTTTCCACAGAGATAACAAAAGAAAAATTATTTATTAAAAATAATAATAATAATAATAAGTGAAATTTTTTTTATTAATTTCGATAAAAAAAAAGAAAAAAAAATTGTGTAATAATAATAATAATAATAACGCGTAATAATAAAATTGATAATAATGATGATTCAAGCGTGGGATTTTTATTTTTTATTTTCTAATCGAGTCCTAAATAATAATAATAATATTGATTTTTTTAGAAAGAAAGAAAAGCTTCTCGAAGAAATCTTTTTAAAAAAAAAAAAAAAAATTGCGCCAAAACGTTTGAAAATATATTTTTTTAATAAAAAATATTTAAAATGAAATAGTTATCGTGGCAGAAGAATCGTATAAAAAAAAAAAAAAAGAAATTTAACACTTTTGCAACATTGTAATTTTAATTTGAAAATTTAATGTTTATTAAAACGGTAAAAAATTAACGTTTTTTTTTTTCGTTCGTTCGTTTGTTTGTTTGTTTGTTGTGTTTGTTTCGTGACATAATAATAACTTATTAAATTATTTAATAAAATTATATATACTTAAATTGTTTATTACAAGAGTAAATAAACAAGTTTTATGTATATACACTCATCGTGATTAATCAAATTAAAAAAAAAAAAAATAAAAAAAATTTCAAACATTAAAAGTGACATTTAAAATTTTTTTTTTTTGAAAACCTGTCTTCTTCGTTCAAATTTGAAATTAACAAGATCGAAATTACAACATCATCGAAAATCATCGAAAAAGAAGAAGAATTTAAATCGGAGGGGAGAGAGAGGGGAAGAGGGGTAAGAGGGGGGGGAGGTGGAAAAACAAAGACAAATGAGAAAATAATTTTCAAAAAAAAAAAAAGATTTGCATTCGAACGAATAATGTAAGATCAAATCACTACGAGCATAAGTTAAAAATTTTTTTCGATAGATTATTACGAAGCGATACGAAGCAGACGAAAAATATTCGCGTGAAATATGACGATAATAATAATAATAATAATAATATTTTTTAAAAATTCTTCTGCTTTTTTTTTATTATAAAAAATGGAAATATTAAATCTTACAACACAATTACGTGTTACGTGTGTGTGTGTGTGTGTACTTTAAATACCTGAATTTTTTTTTTAAGAAAAATATCGTGGAATAAGAAAGAAAAAAAAATGTGGGTAGCATCAATCATCCATCCATCCATCATAGTCACGATTTATTAACGATCAATAAATAAATAAATAAACGCGGACACGTAAAAAATTCGGTGTTTGCATGACAGACAACACGATGGTAATGCCACGTTTTTTTTTTTTTTTTCTGCCGTTACGATGGTTTTAGGCGACAGGAAAAACAACGTGTACAACAATTATTGACAACATTTAATAATAATTGATAATCGTTAAATAAAAAACTTGAAATTTTTTTTATCACGAAAACAAAACAAAACGAAAAAAAAAAAAAAACATAAAAACCGTTAGAGGAAGAGAGAGAGAGAGAGAGAGAGAAAGACACACACCTGATATTAATTTTTCAGGTATCATTTATAACGCGTGAAAATTTTTTTTTTAAAATAATTCGAATCATTTTAAAACTCAGTTTGTAAACGTAAGAAAAAACAATTGGAAAACGTAATTAATAATAATAATAATAATAATAATAATAATAAGCCAACGGCCATAGCGTGCTGGTCACACCGGTTCCCGTACGATCACCGAAGTTAAGCAGCATCGGGCGTGGTGCAAACTTGGATGGGTGACCGTCTGAGAACGCCACGTGCTGTTGGCTTAAAAAGAGAAAAAAAAAAAAAATGAGAACAAGACAAAGTAAGAACCAAAAACAAAAATCTTGTTCTACTGTCGACCTGAGGCAGCTCGACGAGAATGTGAATTTCACTGCTTCTGACCCTGGCCACTCCAAAGATGTTAGTCACCGGAGCCCAGTTCAGGAGACAAATCGTTCCCATCGAAAAAGACGGACTCAGGAAGACCTTCAAGAATTGATGTGGTGCTATCTTATAATAAGTGGCACCACCGAAATTCGAGTATTTGTCCCTAAGGAATCGGGTAGAAACCTCGGATAAATACTTAAAAAACTCCGACAAGTAGCCTTGTCGTGTTTAATGGTGGATAATAATAATAATAATATTAAAAGTTTTTAACTTAAAAAAAAAATTAAAACCGTATTTGATATAAAACAACTCAACGGCCTTAAAATATATATATGCAATAATAATAATAATTTGCGCAACGAGTTTTTTTTTAAGGGGAGCCAAAAGGGGGGAGGGCTGAGAGAGGGCGGAAAAGAGAGAGAAAGAGAGAGAGAGAGAAAAAGCTCGAATTGAAATCCAAGGCAAACGTGTAAATTATTATTTTTTTTATCGGCGCCTTTTCTTTTTTTTTTTTTTTTTTTTTTTTTTTTAAAGCACAAGGTGTTTTACGTAAACGAAAGTATTCAAATTTTCAGGTATTTTTTTAAAAATGATAATAATAATAATAATTATTTCAATTATCGTAAATATTTCGGTAAGAAATCTACGAAATCGGAATTTCCCCTTTTCTCCCTCCCCTCCCTTCCCTCCTTTCTCCCCCCAAAAAAATGACTCAAAAAAAAAAACAAAAATTTTTGGGAGATTGATTTTTAGATTATTACACGTAGGAATTATTATTATTATCACACCTTTTCTTTTTTTTTTTAAATCGACCTATCGATCACCTATTTTCCTTTTTTTTTAAAGTTATTATTATTTGCTTATTTAGCTTATTTATATAATAATAATAATAATAATATTAAATCGAAATGCTGACGAATAATTTTTTTTTTACGTAAATATTATTATTATCATATGTCGCAATCGATCGATCGATGAATGGAAAAATTTTCTTTCCTTCATTATCGGTTGTTTTTCCTAACCTCCTGTTTGTTTGTTTGTTACCTAACATTTAATTATCGTTTTCACAATTTTTTTTTTTTTTTCACGATATGCAATGTCAACTCGTGTGATTTTTTTTATAAAAAACCAAAAAAAAAAAATTTCACTTTTCCCACTCGTTCTCTCTCTCTCTCTCTCTCTCTGACTTAATGCAACGATCGTTTTTTCCATGATGGAATTGTGTCTATACATTTCCTGTAAATTATTATTATTATTATTTTGTTACCACGTAAAAAAAAAAAAAAATATTCAACGCCACGTCATGTTACGTAAGTTTTAATAACAAGTTCAATTGTTTTTCCCCTCTTATTTTTCACACAGAGTTTTATGAGTACAAAAATAAATAAATAAATAAATAATTGAATTGAATTACAATATGGCCGATTACTGCCATGGGTGAAAATTAACCCGAAAAAAAAAACTTGCGAAACATTTATTATTATTATTATTATTATTATTATTATTATTTGACGAATAATTAATTTTAAATCCATTAATAATAAATAAAATCGTAACAAAATGGCTACGTACAAAACAAAAATCCTTACATATATAAACCGTAAAATTCTATGAAACTATTATGATGAAATTTTTATTACAGTGATGATAATAATAATAATGATAATAATAATTAATAATCGTGTCAATAAATGGTAAATTTAATATTTTATTTAATTCAAACATTTTGGAAAATTTGATAAATTTTATGCGGCGTGTACGCCGCAAAAAGGCAAATTTAACCGCAAAAAATTCAAATTTTTTTTTTTTTTTTTTTACGATCGATGACTTTTAAGAAAAAATCGTCGTTAAAAATTCATGGAAATGATAATAATAATAATAATAAAATAATACAAATTAATAATAATAATAATGAGAAGTAACTTTTTTGTTTGTTTGTTTGTTTATATTCGTGGCAAATTTGTTTGAGTTAATTTTTTTTCTTTTTTCTTTTTTTTTTTTTATGGAAATAAAAAATAATTACAAAATTGTTTAATTAATAGTTTTGCATTCGTGCGTTTGTTCGTTTGTTTGTTTGTTTTGTCAAAAAGTTTGTTGGCTTTCGTAAAAAGAAAAAAAAACCATGAAAGAAATTTACAAGAAAATTACCGAAACCTTTTTTTTTCATTATTTCTTTTGTAAATTTTTGATTAAATTTGCAAATTAACGTTGCGAAATAAAATAAAAAACAACAACAACAAACAACTACAACATACAACAAACAACAACAACAACAACAATAAACCGGTATTGTTTAATTAAATCTATATAGAATTCGTTAGTTTTTTTTTATTTTCCTCACGGGTCGTTAGCTTTTACGTAAAATGTTTTACGTTACAATGAACTCTCTGCAAAACTCGAAATGCATTTTTTTTTTTTTTTTTTTTTTTTGATTTACTTTTTTAATTATTAACATCATCACCATCATCATTATT
>NW_002987346.1:7680-10413 GCF_000006295.1 Pediculus humanus corporis
TTGATTCAAATCAAAATTTTTTTTTATTGAAACAGGTGAAAAATTAAATAAAAAAAAAATTTTTAAATCGATTCGATATATCGATATATCGATTAGCTCTTTTACGATTTTTTTTTTTTTTTTAATAATATAATTTAAAAAAATCAGGAAATTTCAAGTTGTTCATATTTGATTTAAAAAAAAAAAAAAAACTTAATTATTTATTATAAATTAAAGTTCTAGTTTTCCCCCCCCCCTCTCCTTGAACAACTTACAAATATGGATAAAATTTTTCAAACCGGAAATAAATAATAATAATAATAATAAATAACGATCACGTTAAATTATTCATAAAAAAATTTTTTTTTTTAAAGAATTTGTTATGATAGGTTGAAAAAAAAAAAAAGGTGGTCAGTGTGTGTGTGTGTGTATGCGTGTGCGTGTGCGTTGTTAAATGATTAAAGTCAGTGAACTTTATTACGGAGCGGTTAAGAAAAATGTTTTTTTTTTTTTTTTGCTATTGTTAATTTTTTTTTCTCTCTTCTCTAACAACCGCAAAATCGGAATAAATGAAAAAAATAAAAATAAAAAATTCGTATAGTATTTTATCACATCGTTTTGTTACAATACGTAACTTTTTTTTTTTTTGCTACCAAAAAAAAATGTACAAAAGTAAAAATAATAGAGAAATCCCCCCCCCCTTTTACATTTTTATTTTGGTTGTTGTTGTTGTTGTTTTTGCTACGAAACGACGACGATTGCGATTGTATCGTAATTTGATTTTAAAAAAAAAAAAACTTGAAGACCATAACGGCTTGAAATATAACGGAACTTTAGACAGGTGAAGATCGGTTTGAAATCCGCGACTGAAAAAAATTGAGCCTCGAGAAAGAAAAAAATTTTTTTTTTTTTTCAAGTTTTTTATTTTTTTTATTAAGGATTCAACAAACAACAAACAACAAACACACACACACACACTGGGTCAAACTCATCTTGCTACCGGTTGTTGTTATACTATGGTATGTATTCAAACTTAATTTTACCTGAGATCTCATTAAAAATGTTTTTTTTTTCCTACGCTTAAATTTTTCGCGCATTTTTAACTTTCATAATAATAATAATAATAATAATAATAATAATGATAAATTATTATTAATAAATAACGTAAATATAAAAATAAAATTTAAAGTTTTAAACCAATTAAAAACTTACAAATTTTATGTTAAAAATGTTTGCAATTCAACCTCGCTAACTTTAGATTTTTATTTTATTTTATTTCAATTATAAAAATGTTATTTATAATTATTATTATTATTATTTTTTACGACGATTTTTTTTATTTAAATAAAATAAAATAAAATAAAAATAAAACAAATCGAGAGAAAGTTTTTCGAAACGTTTATCAACTTTATTTTTTTACAACGTATGTATGTACGTATCGACAGTACAAACGCAATCAATCGTAAAAAGTAAAAATGAACAATCAGAAATAAAAATGGCGGCGGCAATGGCGATGATGATGATGATTATGATTATGATAAATTTAATAATTATAAATAAATTTTAATCTTGCTTAAACAGTCAGTTAGTGTCATTGGAAAAAATCATTTAACGACAATGGATAAACAAAGATGTTTATAAATTGTTTAATGATTATTAATCCCTTATTTATCTCTCTCTCTCTCTCTCTCTCTTTCTCTTTCTCTCTCTTTTTAATCAATTGCAATCACGTAAAAACCAAGATTTGTTTTTTTTTTTTTTTTTTAAATTTGTCGAATCATTTGTAATTTTTTATAAATATATATATATAAAAGATAATGATTGCAATTATAGTTGTTGTTGTTGTTGTTGTTGTTGCGAGTAGATTTAACCACTTAAGATAACATCAAGATATTTTTTTGATCAAGCTGCGTAATACAATTTAAACACACCAAGTTAAAAAAAAAAAAAAAAATTATGTAGTTATAAACGTAAATAATATTTACAAAAAAAAAAAAAAAAAAAAGATTTAAACGATTCTAATGTGTGAAATATTTAAATAAGAAAAAAAAAACCGTTAGAAATTTAATTTGAAGTAAACTGATAATAACATGTCGAAATTATTAACACCATATACCAAAAAAATAAGTTAACTAATAATAATAATTAAATATGACGACTACGGATGATGTGTTTGTTGTTAACATGAAAAAAAAAAAAAAAAAAATTGGAGAAATACGAAAACAATTAAAAACATTCGTTTGTTTCCTCCCTCCCCCCCTCAATATGTACATCACGACAAAAAAAAACGCAGGCATCAATTTTTTATCACCTCTCTCTCTCTCTCACTCTCTCGAAATTTCTTTCACTTACGACCCCGTTGAGCAGACAACGTATCTAAAAATGGTGACATGCATAACACAACATAACAGGCGTGAGGAATACGTGCTTGTCCGGTCGTACCTGATAACAATATGTTCCTTTATTATAATCATTATGTTTAACTTGAATATAATGCATGCGTGTGTGTGCGTGTGTGCGTTAGATTTATAAAAAGGGCATTGTTCGCAAAGAAGGTGAAAGGTAATCTAATTACATCCAAAACAAAAAAAAAAAGAAGAGAGAGTGTGCGTGTGTGCGCGTGCGTCGGTAAAAGGGAATAAAAAAAGGTATTTAATAATAAAAAATTAAACTTTAGCGAAAAATCGATTGAAAACCACAGGAAAATTCCTTTTTTTAAAAAGAAAATCTTTTAAGTTGAATTTGTGTGACGAA
>NW_002987346.1:10815-12781 GCF_000006295.1 Pediculus humanus corporis
CTCTCTCTCTCTCTCTTTCGTATCAAAGAATAATTTTGTAAACGTATATGGTAAAATTAAATCTTACCGTTTATATAATATTATCCAAAAATAGATTTTGATGTCTGCATTTTTTAAAAAACCTTCAATTGTCCCCGATATTGAACGGCAAAACTAGTTCGAGTAATTTTTTTTACAACGGTATCAATTATAAAGAAGAGAGAGAGAGAGAGAGAGAGAAGAGACAATACAGAAATTTTTACGAAAAAAAAAAACTTGAATACACCAAATAAGCATTAATTACACATTTTTTTTCAAAAATTTTTTTAAAAATAATAATAATAATAATAATAATACAAAAATTTCTTTTTTTACCACCGAAATTTTATCATATTGTAAAAAAAAAAAAAGAGAAAAAAATTTAATCGACTGCTTTCTCTTAAATAATAATAGTTATAAACATTTTATTAAAATAAGAATGAAAAGTTTTATTATTATTATTATTATTATTATTACATCCGACGAAATCATTCACGATTTTTTTTTTTTTTTTTATAATGAGCTCCGAATATTTTATAATTTTGAATGCGAATACAAAAAAAAAAAAAAAAAGAAAATTTGTTGTTGTTGTTGTTGTTGTGTTTGTATTACAGTGAAAGTTTTTTTGTTTTTTATTAAAATTTTTAGTTTTTTAAAAAAAAAATTACAAGTACGAATCAGATGTCAAAGACCTGTTGAAAAAAAAAAAAAACAACAACAATAACAAAAACAAAACTATGGTCACTAACTGGCAATATATATATATATATATACATTTTAAAGTTCTTTTGTAATAAATCTTTTCTAAGAAAAAAAACAAAAACAAAAAAAAACTCTCCCTTCATTTTTATTTTTTTTATTATTCTACAAGTTGTTTGTTAAAAATTTAAGTAAAGTTCGAATGTAATTTATTTAAAAACAAAAGAGAGAGAGAGAGAGAGAGAAAGGGAAATTTGATTATGTTGGTATTTACGCTAATGTGTTTAAGTAATTAACGTTTAAAAAAAAAAAAAAAAAACATGGCAATAATAAGAATTCTTTTTAAATTTGTCTTTCTTTCTTTCTTTCTAAATGTCAAATGTCAAATTCGTTTGTTTTGTTTTATATAATCGAAAGTCATTTTCAAATAAGTTACAAAAAAAAAATTTAATCGGATTTAAAACGAAGACGCAAGTAAACGAATTAATTTGACATTTTTTTTTTTTTAATACTTCCCCTGATGAAAACAAACAAATTATTATTATTATTATTATTATTGGGTTTTAAACAAAAAAATTGTATTGAAAAAAAAGAAAATATAAAATATAAATCCTTATAGTAATAATAATAATAAATAAAATGTAAAAAAAAAAAAACAAAAAAAGTACCTAAGGGAATTAAAAAAATATTCAAACGTAATAAATGATTTCAAAAAAAAAAAACTGCATTCGTAATTAAAGTCATAAAAAAAAAAAAAAAACTAATTGTTCAGATTGTTCAGACTAAAATTAGGAATTTTATAACCCCAAAGGTTTCTTTTTTTTTTTTTATTACTATTACTACGGGTTGTAAATAAACCTGATGATTTCTCTCTCTCTCTCTCTTTCTCTCTAAAAAAAAAAAAAAATTTAATTCCATTCGAAAGAAAATTGATTTGTTTGTTAACAAACAAACAAATGTAGCAGAAAAATCATTTTCCAGTAGTCCTCGTCTCAAAAATGGGGGGATAAATTATAGATAATAATAATATAAAATTTTAACTCCGATAAATATTAAAAAAAAAAAAAAAAAAATACTTTGACGTTAAATTAAATTTATTTAAAATCGATAAAATTCAATTTAAATAACAACAACAACAAACTTGATTTTATTATAGGATTCGATATCAGAGCTCAAGGACCCCCCCTTTTTAAACGAATATCAAATTAATTTATTAACCTTGATAACAAAAAAAAAAAAAAAAAAAAAA
>NW_002987346.1:13200-15795 GCF_000006295.1 Pediculus humanus corporis
TTTTTTTTTTGTCTCCTCCCCTCGAAAAACACGTGTGTGTGTGGATATTAAGAGAGAGAAAGGGGGGGAAAAATGTTTTAGTAGGTTTTTAAAAATTCTACGTAATTTTATGTGAATAGATTCGAAATGACTAAAAGACCTTAAAACAGTTGTTCGATAACACAAAATGTCAATTTTTACCCTTAAGAAAACAACAGGAGCAGCTGCTTCTACATATGTGTGTATTGTACACCAATTAAAACAAAAAATACTTTACAGATTTGTTTTTTTATAAAAAAGTAATATTCAGAAAAACGCCACGGGTTTAAATAAATTAAATTAAAATGTCAAAAACAAAAAAAAAAAAAAATTAAATTTGTCGAAAATGATAAATGTTAAATTATTATTATTATTATATTTAAATTATTAATGTTTTGAAATAATTTTTTCCTCGTTATATTATATAATAAAATTAAATATCAGTAGGTTTATTTTTATTATCATTTTTTAAAATACCTTTTCATAAATTCAAATCGAAAAATTCATAACAAAAAAAAAAAAAAGAAAAAAATTTTTTAAAGTAACAAATGCGACTACTCATTCCGTAAACAATATAAATAATTTTTGCTTAGTAGAATAAAAAAATTTCAATTTACAAAATAGAACACAAAAAAGTTAGTCATGCAAAAAAAAAACATGTCAAAGTCAAATCCATATGAAAAAAAAAAAAAAAAAATGTTTTTTTGTTGTTATTAA
The DNA here is from genome assembly GCF_000006295.1 of Pediculus humanus corporis. NCBI lineage: Eukaryota > Metazoa > Arthropoda > Insecta > Psocodea > Pediculidae > Pediculus > Pediculus humanus. Next base: position 13,936 of record NW_002987346.1, read on the forward strand.
AAACACAACAAACTAATTTCAATTAGGCTAAATAACAACAGCAAATAATTCACGTTATTTTTTCATTTTTTTATTTTATTAATAATAATAATAATCCGGTTAAAAATTCGTTTTTTTTAAAAAAAAAATCTATTTAAACATTTAGCAAGTACCTGTTAAGGTTAATGAACTCAATCAGAGAGACACCATACAAATGACCTAAAGACAAGTCTGGTTAAGGAAAAGAATCATGAATGCAAAAAAAAAAAAAAATTATATTAAAAAAAAAAAACGAAACGAAATAAAAAAAAATTTTTTTTTTGTTAATAATAATAATAATAATAATAATAATAATAATAATAATAATAATAACATCGAATAAATCAAAAAAAAAAAACTTTAAATTTTTTTTCGGGTGTTTTATTTAAAAAAAATTTTTTAAAAACATAAATTATACGGTAATAAAACGTGGCGTTTTTCTTTCGAAACCAAAAAAAAACAAATTATTTATTAAAAAACAGAGGGGGAGAAGAAGAAGAAAACACGATCGAAACGAACCAACAGGGCGCCAACTTAAATTTTTGTTTTTCGTCTGCTGACACTTTTTCAACCCCTTTATAAATATCAACACAACACACGACAACACAACGTAAATAAATTTTTTTTTTTTTCATTTAAACCATTTCTAACCCGATTATTATCATTATTATTTTTTTTAAAAAAGATTAATAAATAAATAAATAAGATTTTTATAAATATATATATATATGAAAAATGATGATGAGTTTATTTTTGTGTAAAAAAAAAAAAAAAAAAAATTATCCGAATTTTTTTTTTTTTTTTTACTTTTACTACGTTTATCTACGTTTGTCGGTATTAATTACGTACATTAAAATTATATTTTTCATAATCTTAAATCGTGTAATTATAAACATTTTATATCTGTCAAATCTGATATTTAAATAAACGTACGAAAAAAAAAATAAAAATAGAACGTTTAAATAAAATCGATACGCGAATTTTCCTTCAGAGAATATTTACGAATAAAAATTATTAAAAATAAAAAAATTTTTTTTTCACTCACCCAATTGAAAATAGAATCCTTAATCCTTATTATTATTATTATTGATGATCCCGTAATTCCGATATATAAATATATTACGTCGAAAAATTATTAATAATTGACGACTTTATCCAATAAAATGTACAACACAAATAATAATGTATAATTTTTTTTTCACTTTAACTTTTTTTTAAACTTTAAAAGAATGCACTGGTTAAATAAGAAAAACTAAAACTTACTTTTTTTAAATAAAAAAAAAAAAAAAGTTGGTATCAATTAAACACACAGATAATAATAAACAAAATGTTCAACAACATACACACCGGTTTACCACCTTGAACAGACTATTTTTTTTTTTTTTTTTTTTCACATGTGAGAGTAATACAATGGTTGTGCCCGTACAAAAAAAAAATAAAAATAAAGTGAATGAAAGCACTACGTTTAATCATTAGCTAAACATGGGAAAAATTTTTTTAAATTTAAAAAGATTAAGATATAAATAGAAATAATATTTACAACTTACTCTTTTTGTATTACTTGACGAAATCCGCCATGATTGAAAGTTGTTTTTTTACATAAATAAAAAGCTAAGATGAACTATGTTTTGCATATTTCCAAAAAGTCAACATCAATCTTTTTACGATTTTATTTATAAGTCCTTTTTTATACGGTAGGGGGCAGTAATGATCAATGCGTTTTAAATCAAAATAAAAAGTAAAATGTTTTGAATGTGTTTTTCTAAAACAAAAATAATTTTTATCCAATTAAAACCTTTTTTTTTTTTTTTTTTTTTTTTTTTTTTTTTTTTTAAAAACCCC
>NW_002987346.1:15830-20785 GCF_000006295.1 Pediculus humanus corporis
CGCGTGAACTGTAAAAAAAAAAAAAAAAAGTTAAAAATGATTAAACATATTAAAAAATTTATTTTTAATATCTATCAATGTCTTCTTATTAAAATATTTTTATCTATCAATAAACTTCTTATTAACTATTTTTATTAATAATAAAAAAAATTTTATTAAATATTAATGAATTAAATTTTTTATTGTCACGATGAGTTTCATGACGTGGAAGGAAAATTTTTTCTTCGATTTTTAAAAAAAAATGTCGTTTTAACAACCCATAAAAAAAATTTGTTGTTATTATTATGCATAAATAAATTTTATTCTTATCAATATGATTGATAAGAATTTTAACTTGAATCCAACCCTTTCAATTTAAATTTTAAATATAATAAAATAATAAAATAAAATAATTTAGTCTGTAAATTTAGTGTAAACAGTTGAAAAAAAAAAAAATTGAATTTTTCGATTTAAAGAAATTTTTTCATTTCCATTATTATTATTATTATTATGACCGACACAATTCCATAAAATTAAAAAAGTAATAATATTAATAATAATAATAAAATGAATTTGATTGTTCGTCTAAAAAAAAAATAAAAAATTCTCATAACGGTACGAGTACGAATCTATAAAAAAAAAAAAAAAAACATCATGATATGAAGGTCACGATGAAAGTTCAATTTAATTTGTTTTTCTGTCTACTTCCACGTTATTTTTTCATTTTTTCATTTTTTTTATTGTTTTATAGTGAAAGTGAGATTTAAACGGCGTGCATACTACTACCACTACTACTACTATATACCTATGTATTAGGCAATTTTATTTTTTCATTGTTTACAAATTAAATTATATTTATTATAGTTCTTAACTTTTGTTTTTTTTGTTTTTTTTGTTTTCTGAGTGGAAAACAAAACAACATCACTTAACATTGCTTTGGTATAAGTGGTCAACTCTCACTTATATAATTGTAAGTGAAAATTATTAAATTCTATATAATTTTCCAAGGTTAAATTTTAAATGTTATTTTTTTAAAAAAAAAAAAATTTCCACTATTTTTTTTCTTTTTTACTTCCCTCAAAAAAATGTGTTTGGGGGGGGGGAGTGGGGGAGAGAAATAGATTTTAAAATCATTCGAAACATCAAATTTTTTAAACTCTCGATCACCATTTTTTTTCTTTATTTTTCTTTTACTTTTTTACAATGAACATCAAACTTTCATAATCTTTCATAATTTTTCATTTTAATGGCGGAAAAAAAAGAATAAAAAAAAATTTATTTTATTCGTGACAATCAAAATCATGCGTGACAATGAATGAATCATTAAATCCGGTTGAAAATTATTATTATTATTATTATTATTATTATTATTATTATTATTATTATTATTATTATTATATTTTTTTTCCGTTATTAATTACGGATAATAATAATAAAAATAAAAAAAAAAAAAAATGAAAGAAAAAAAGAAAGAAAACATGGCTGAAATTTTAATTTTTTTTTGCAAAATTTTACGACTTGAAAATCAGTAATAATAATATTAATAATAATAATAATAATAATAATAAATTATTTATTCCGTTTTCGATAAATAATTATTCAATCCGACCGACCGCGTGATCGACCAATGAGAAACGACGATTTTTATTTTTAAATATTTACGATTTTAAACGTTTTGTTTTGTTTGTTTGTTTTTCTGTTTGTTTTGTTTTTATGAATTTAATTTTTGCGGCCGTAAAGACAAACACATCGGCAAACAAAAAAAAAATTTTTTTATTATATGTAAAATATTATCAACATACCTTATTTTGTGATCCGGAATCCGTGATTTAAAATCCGTATATTTTTTTTCCAGCGGATGTCGTATATATTTAATGTTCGAAACAAGTTCCAGGTAAATCAAAACTGTTACCTCTCGAACTTTGACCCGTACTTAAAGAAATTGCAGAAAATTCATCCAAATTCAAAGAACTTGTTCTGTCAACGCTCGTGTTACACGTTTGCAAATCGAAACTGTTGTTTTTAGAATTTCCCGATAAAACAGATACCGTACAAAAACCGATTGCGTTTTTATGACTTGACGTGTGCGAAATCGTATCTGAAAATCAAAAAAAAAAAAAAAAATTTCCCTCAATTGTTTTTTTTTTTTTTTAAAATAAAATATCGATGCCATGTCAAAAAAATTATTTATTTCTTCTTTTCCACTCTCATAGAATTGTATTGCATCAGAAATTAGACTAAGAGAACAAACACAATTTACTCAACCAAAAAATAAAAAAATTTCAATGGCAATGACCCTATTTAAAATATATACATTATACCGTAAATTTTTTTTTTTTTTTAAAAACAGAACGAGATAGAGAGAGAATTATGATATACCTGCAGTACTGCTTTGATGCCTGGAATTGGCAAAAGGTTGCATTCGTCTTGTTATTGTGTATTTAATAGCTTCACGATATTTCGGTGTTGTTAACGTATATAATAAAGGATTAAATGCTGAATTAACCGGAATAACAAATACCGAAATCCAAGAATAAACATCGGCTGAAACAAAAAACAAAAAAATTCAATTATTTATTCGTTTTGCTATCGTTTATTGATATTTTATGTTAATTTAATATATATTTCCACACGCGTGAGAATTCATTTTCTTTGTTTTGAATAGATTTGAAATCAAGTCGAACGAATTATTATCATTATCAGTCATTTTTTTATAATTTGACTTGTGTCAAAGTTTGCCAACGTAAAAAACAAAAAAAAAAAAATCGTTCGTTTTTTTTAACATAAAAAAATATTTGTAAATGCGATTTGTAAATAATGTAATTATTCACGTCAAAGAGTAAATAAATAAATGTCTAAATTACAAACAAACATAATGTTTTACTCTATGAATTCAGATAAGTTATTTTTGTCAAGGTATAATAAATAAATAAATAAATTTTTCATGAACCTTAAAAAATAGTTTTTTTTTTTATACCTTATTTAACTTTTTACGCGTACCAAAATGTTTTTTTTATTATTATTATTTTTTTTCCTAAAAAAATTTTTGATGAGTCAAATATATTATTATTATTATTTTTTGTTATGAATCACGTTGGAATTTGTTTCTGACCGGTTATACATATGAATTTTTTTTAACAATTTGATGTTTGCACAACAAATATAAATTTGCTACAGGTCACATACGTGTTGTGTGTGTGTGATATAAAATTATGATTAAAGAATATCAATAAATTGTCGTTACCGTGAATAATTTTGCATTAAAAACAACCAATTTATTTGCCAAATTTTTTTTTTTTTTGGTTGTTTGTACCTTAAAACTTTCTCCCCACGATTTTAAAATACATTTTAAAAAAATTTTCAGGTATTTTTGTTTGTATTCATTTCGTCCATTTTTTTTATTTACATTTTCCTTTCTTCCTTCCTTACTTCCTTCCTTCCTTCCCTACCTTCCAAATCATCGATATAAAAAATTAAATGAGGCTTACGTAAAAAAATTTTCCTTTTTTAGATATTAATGTGATAATAATAATAATAATAATAATAGTAATTACTCATGGTTTTTTTGTTCACCTTTTTAATTAACATAATAATGATAATAGTAAAACTGTTTAATATATACGACGACTAATTCATGAGAAAGTTCTCAATTAATTAATTAATTACGTTAATAAATGAAATTAATAATAATAATAATAATAGCGATGATGATGATGATGATGATGATTTTTTTTTTTTAATAGTGTGTGTATAATTTACCCACGGTGATAAATATTAATGGTTATGATTGTTTGTTGCAACGAATACGTTTCGTAATGCAAAAGTTAAGCAAATGAAAATAAAAGAAAAAAAAAGTTATGATTGTCGCAAAAAAAGGAAAAAAGGAAAAACCCATAAAAATTATTTTTTCGCACTGATTTTTTTTTTTTTTTTTATAACGGATGATCGATCAAACGAAAAATTTTTTTTTTTAAAACTTACGTAATAAATTACCATAAAATAATTTTTAAAAAAAACTATTCTTCTATATTATTATTATTATCGCTTTTGATTATAACACCGTGTAAAAAAAAAAAAAAATTTGCCCCAAAGTATTTTATTTTCCTATACAATTTACAAAGGTTAGATTTTTTTTTCTAAAAATTCTCCTTTTCCCCCTTTTCCCCTTTTTTTTTTTTTGAAAGCGGTGAAAAATTTGGCATTTGAATAATAATAATAATAACAATAATAATAATGATAATAAAATGAAAGCCGTTTCGAAACAATAAAAAAATTACTTATAAATTAAAATGCGTGAAATGAGTTAAACGAAAGGGAAAATAAAATTTTTTTTTTTTCATTATTATGTATAAAATTAACCTTGTCCACTTTTTACAAATCGTGAAATCCCCCCTTCACCCCTCCACCCCACCCCACCCTCACTCACCCACCTTTTTTTTTTTTTTTTTTGAATATTACATAAAATTATTTGTGTTTAACTTTTTTTTTGTTGTCATGTGCCAAAAGTAGAAATTTAAATTTTTACCATATAAAAAAATTAAGGCAAAAAAATTATTTTAAATATGGTGGAAATTCAGTACCTGATAATAAATTTTTTTTTTTTTTTATAACGCGTAATTATTATTATTGAATAATAATAAAATGAAATTTTATGTTTTTGTTACGTTTCGTTAGTTTTCTTATGAATAATTTAAATTTAATTTTTTTTTTGTATTTATGTTTCGAAACATTGTTTCGATCGGTTTTTTTTACCAAATTCGCGGATGTTTATTAAATTGTTTTAAAACTTTCTTTTATTATTAATTTTTGCGTTTTTTTGTGCATTCGACTCCTACGTTTTGGGTTTTTTTTTGTGTTAACTATAAGAAAAAAAAAAAAAAATTACCTGGTATGTAGATCCGTAGAAAAGCTAAAATTTTAAGGACTATAACAGGTGCCCAACAAACGGTATTGGTCAAAACGATAAAAAAAAATCT
>NW_002987346.1:21162-24801 GCF_000006295.1 Pediculus humanus corporis
ACAAACTAAACGATCATCAATTTAAATTTTGTTTGTTTTTACCTGGAACTAAGGCCAAAGATAAACCGAATGCCCAAATCGAACCCAAACTAAAACAAGACGTTTTCCAATTTAGGTTTTTATGACCTCCGAAAGGTACGGCGATAAGTAAAAACCTTTCGAGAGACATGAATACTAATATAATAATTGAAACTTCCGATGAAAGCATTGCTATCGAACCGATTATTGTACAAGTCCAAGATGATATCCATTCGTGTGACATTTTGTGATAGTATCCACGATATTGAATATCTTTATAACCGATCACGATCAAATATATTCCCATGGCTAAATCCGACACTGAAATCAAGTGTAAAAAAAATAAAACATCTCATTATTATTATTTATATAAATTATTTTAAATAATTAAAAATTAAAGTAGTTGTGTCATTTGAATAATTGGGGAAAAATTTCCCCGAAATTTTCTTCAATTTGGCGACGATTTTCTTAGTGATAAAAAATAAAATCGAAGAAGGCGGTGAATGTGAATTTTCCCTTAAAAATTGAAATAAATACCGGAAATGATTTAACGGATGATATTATTAATGTTAACGTACTAAAAATATGTAGGACGTTAAAATAAACAGTAAAAAATGAAGGTTAAGGTAAACAATAAAATTTTTTTTCCAAAACGAAACAACAACAACACACGCTAAAAAAATAGTTTAACAACAAACAAACAAAAACAAACATTTTCTTATTGAAAATATAAAAAAAAAAATAGAAATTTTTATGATTAATTTCATATAATTTGTATTAGCGTGTATATAACATTGTAATAATTTATTATTATTATTATTATTAAAATGATGTTATTATATTCTTTACGTGAAATGTTTTTAATGTCAACTTCCCCTTTTTTTCTATATTTAATTACGGTGTAATAAAATAATAATTTTATGTATTTGTACCCCCGTTGAAAGCTTGATTACCTTTACAATAATAAAAAAAAAATTAGGCCGATTCGGTTTAAACATTTAAACGTTTTTTTTTTTTAAACAAATAATTTAAACAATTTTATTACCCCCCCCCCCCTTTTTTTTTTTTTTTTTAATTAACGATTTTTTTAAAAAGATTATTTCATTGTTTTTAATTAACGTAAGTGAAGAATATTATTTAAACAAAAGGTCGTTCGTTTTTATCACGATAAAACTTTCATTTAAAAAAAAAAAATAATAATAATGATAATGTAAATAAATCAAATGTTAAATTTTTAAAATTATTATTTCCGCTCTCCCATTAAAAAACTTAATTAGTGTTTTATTATTATTATTATTATTATTAGTCCTTGCAAATTTGACATTATATTTAAACGAATTAAAATAATTTTTAAAAAAAAACTTGTTTTATTACGTAACTTCCTTAAAAATAATTATTATTATTATTAAACTGTTAATTATCGAATATATATATTCATAATAATAACTTTTTAAATCGTAACAATAATAATAATAATATTAAAAAACGTTAAAATTTTTAATGTTTAAAATCACGTGACGAAGAATTGTCGCATAAGTTAAACGTTAAATTATTTATTTATCACTCAATATGTGAACAATTGTAATGATTATAAACAATTCGAGTTTCTTTTTAAACAATTTCCTGATTTAAAAAAAAAAAAATAATAATAATAATAATTTATTTTTAATTCGAAAATTATAAATTATGTAAATTACTATAATTTTAAATCTCTTTAATAAAAAAAAAAAAAAAAAAAAAAATCGTCGTCACATTCATTTTAATAGTACTTTTGTTGTAACCGCCTCTCACTAAAATTAAAGCGGAGTTATTATCATTATTATTATTATTATTTTTAAAGACTATGCGATGGAGTCATGTCATTTATGATTATGTCTATTTATTTATTAATTTTTTTTTATTTTTTATAAGCGGAAATGCGATTTTAAATTCGTGATACTTTTTTTTTTGGAAAAAATTTGTTACTTGCAAGTTTTTTTTTTTTTTTAACGGTTTTCGCGATGAGGTGTCACCGTGAGTCAAAACGTTTCCGTAATAAATTTTCACGGGGGGTGTGTGATTAAAAAAAAAATAATAACTTACCAGCGAGATTCCTGATTATCCAACTCAATACTTTATTTTCATCATTGCGAGTCGATATCCTTTCCCAAAAAACGTAAACATTTCCAACGCATGTCAAAAATGCGACGATCCAAACGGGGACACGTAATACGGGACGACCCAATAAATTTTCCGACGTTGATACTCCATCCGTTTTAGGATCGCAATTTGGAACGTTGGGGGGCAAAAGTGCAATAATAAAAATTTTTCAAATAAATAAATTTTAAATTTTTCATTATGTCAAACATTCCGACGTCGACGTTTGATATTTCAATCTCTTGTAAATTCCTGTAAATAATGTTTATAATACAAATCACTCCGCGCCCCCCAAAAAATTATTAAAAAATTATTCACCGGGATTTCTGTCGAAAAAGACAAACAACAATAATAACAAACTTACAATGACGATAGATTTTTTAATCCGACAAATAATCGTCTTGGCACATAATGAAATGGATTCTGTCCGATGAACCTAAAAAAGTAAAACCATTAAATATTATTTACATTAATTTTTTTTTAATGGGGAGCCTTAAAAAAAAAAAAGGGAACGTGTTATTTGTTTAATTTGAAAAGGCGGCGTGTCGGAAAATTTTAAAAAGTTTAAAAAACGTTGTCTAATTATTATTATTACATTTAATAACGTTCGCGACTTAAAAAAAAAAAAATTTTCAAGTGAAAGTGACGTAAATTTCGTATCATTTTCTAACCGTTTTTCTAGAAAATTCCATCTCGTTAATGTTACATTCAAAAAGAAAATAATAAATGGAAAATTTAATATTATTTATCAATAAATTACTCCGGTTAAATAATTTCAAGGTTAAATGAATGAACAAAATATCGAATGGAAAATTTATACACATGAAATTTTCTTTTTTTTTTTTCTTCTTCCACGACGACGATGATGATGATGATAATAAAATTCATTCGATTTAGCCATTATTTTTTGAAAACGTTCTAATAAATAATCGTGACTTAAATTGTTTTTCGTTAGAAAGAAAATTTTTTTTCCAATTTTTTTAAAAGTAATTTTTTTTTTTTAAATGTTGTCGTACGTTTTGTTAATCTCGTACAAAACGCACACGCACGTACCTCGTAAAAGTGCGTGTTCTTATTATTTTCGTAAATCATTAAACATTTAAAAAAATCTCTCAATTTATTTGTATTTAAATAAATAAAAAAATAAAACCGTGACGGATCAAACGAAAAAAGGATTTTTTTTAAAGTCATCACCTCGCGGACATGATTATTTCGTTACTACGTGATTTTTTCATTTAGTTAAATAAATGAAAATGATTATTATTATTATTATGTACGTATTTTTTTTTCATAATAATAATTTTTCATTAAATATCATCATCATCATCATCATCTTTGTTGTTAATTTTTAATTTGTTGTTTACTTACAATTTTTTTAAATTCGTCAATCCTAAGAAAATATTTTCTGGTAAAGTGTGTAAATAATTGTATGATAAATCTCTGAAAGTAAAAGTTAAACAAAATCACGTTTTAATAAAATTATTA
>NW_002987346.1:24821-27449 GCF_000006295.1 Pediculus humanus corporis
GTGACTATGAATTTGTCGAATTTTATTTTGTCGAACGCTTAAAAATTGTAAATTTTTCAAATGTGAAAATGTGTCGCCGGAAATTATTTCCAAAAAATTATTTTCTAACAATCTGGAAAAAAAATAAATAAATAAATAAAAATCAATTTTTTTTTTTTTTTTTTTGTAATTTTCCGCGAAAATTCAATTTCCAATTGAGGATTTGTTGTTATTTTTTTTTTTTTTGCCGTCACGACAACAAATTTTTGCAATTTTTGCAAGAAAATATGGGTAGGTGTAGGATTTTGTAAATATTTCTTGTAATTTTTCAATTGTCTTTTTTTTTTTTTTTAATGTCACGATCATCATCATCATCATCAACACAATAAAAGGTCAAAATAATTTTTTTTTTGCACAGAGTGGTTAAAAAAAAATTTCTTTTTATTCACTCCCACTTTTCCGTTAAATCATATTATTTAACTATTACGTAATAAAAAAAAATTTATGTTATTTTAAGTTATTTTTTTCAAATTTCAAATTTAAATTTCGATATCGTAATATATAATTAATAATAAAAGCGTATTTAAAAAGAAAATTTTTTAAATATTAATTTAACTACGATCTTTAGGTTTTAAATCCCCCTTCCCTCCCACAAAAAGCAAAACAGGATGATAAATATTTCAAACGGGAATAAAAAATTTTTTTTTTATGACGTTTACTCGATTGGGGGTCCGAAATAGAAGAGAAAAAAAAATTTAATTTTAATTCATTAATTTTTTTTTTCTTTTTATCCCACATAAAATTTTTTTTTTTTTTCACGATATATTCGGTACCTTAATTAACCCGAATTTTTTTTTTTATGTACCAAATATGAATGAAAACCTTATAAAGTTAAATTTACACACGCACACACACACACACACTCGTACCACCTTACAATCAATTAACAATAAATTATTTATTTCTATATTTATTTTAAAAAAGAAATTTTTGTTTTAACGATTCTAAATAAAAAAAATTTTAAACAAATATGGACAGAATTTTCAGACAGAATTTCATTTTTTTTTTTTTTATTTATTTATTATTTTCTAATGTGTGAACTTTTAAAAATAACCTTATAAGGTATTTTGATATCTTATTTATTAAGAGAGAGAGAAAAAAAAATTATTAGTTGAAATGTCAGATGGATTTTTTTTCTAATAATTAATTATTTTGCCAAATCATTTTATATCGAAATTACGATGCATTTTTTTTTTGTAAAGGTGGTACCACCAACATCATTTCAAAATTATCAACAACCGTGATAATAATAATAATACCTTTTTTTTTTAAAAAAATTTGTTACAAAACTTTCGATTCGAACGAGTATAAAAAAAAAAAAAAAATGGCCACGAGGAAACTAACATGTCATACGACGAATATTTATTTATTATAAAATTAGTTTATAAATCACACGCACACACACACACACACACACACACACAAATCGACTTCTGGAATAAAACGCCTGATCAGATTGTTTTTCTATTTACAAAAAAAAAAAAATTTTTTTAATAAAATAGATAATAATAATAATAATAATAATAATAATAATAATACCTTAGGTTATATAAAAAGCCGAAAGGTAGAAAAAATTAAATACTCGATACCCGCCTAATCGAATTAAAAAAAAAAAAAAAATCATTTTATTTTAATGATAAATAAAAATATTACGTGATTGCCTAAAGGTGGTGGCGGTGGTGGTGGTGGTGGCGGTTACATTAAAAAAAAAAAAAAATTAAAAAGAAATTTTTAAAGGTGAGTAAAATTTAATTTAAATTTGTTTATGAAAAAAATTAAAAATATCATTTGGCGCCTTTTTTTTTTTTTTTTAAATTTTTGAATCGTGTGAATCATTCGTGACGAAAAATAATAATAATAATAATGATAATTTTCTCTAAAGTATACGCGAATAAGAGTTTTTTTAAAATTCAATTTTAGTTAGTTGTTTTAGTGAAAGTAGTTGTTGGTGAAATTACACATTAATAAAAATAATAACAATCGTAAGAATAATAATAATAATAATAATAAATGTAAATAATAATAATAATAATAGTTAATTCGCGTTTAAAACTCTAATGACAGTTTTAAATAAAAGAACAATAAAATAAATGATGACTTACAATTCTCTTAAATGTTTCAAATCCGGAAAATTTATTTTATTCAATTCGATTGAATTATTCGATAGATCCCTGGAAAAAAAAAAAATTTAAAAATTAAATCACGTTTTTAAAAACCTTTTTTCTTTTCCAAAAAAAAAAAAAAAAAAAAAACCACGAAGTTGAACAATAGAAAATCAAAAAAAAAAAAAAAATTTAAAATTTAAATAATAAAAGTTTCGGTTTGATAAAATTAAAAAAAATAAAAAGTTTTTGTTGTTGTTGTTGTTGTTGTCACCAACGGTGGGATTTTTTTTTTCTTTTATTCGTAGTTGGAAAAAAAAAAAAAAACAAAAAAAAAAACAAAAAACGGCCGTAAAAATTATTTTATGACTTTTTTCTTAAAGCTGCTTTTCTCTCTCTCTCTCTCTCTCTCTCTCTTTTAATGGAAAATGCAAAATTCAATTCAATGCCACGGTAAATTATACGGATGACCGAGCCTATAATATGT
>NW_002987346.1:27723-28648 GCF_000006295.1 Pediculus humanus corporis
TTTAATTAAGAAAAAAAAAAAAAAATTAACTCGTGATCGGTTACATTATTATTATTATTATTATTATAAATAACTACATATATATATATATTTTTCCTCTCATCATTTTTTTTTTTTTTTTTTAGAAAAAAGGATAAAAATTGCATATGGCGTAAGAAATTTAAAAAAATCCCATAATCATCATCATCATCGTAAGAGATTTTAAAGTATAAATCGTGCGTGAAATTTTTTTTTTTTTTTTTTATAATAAAATATAATAATATTAAGTAGCAAATTTTAATAATAATAATAATCGTAACTTAAATTGACCGCCTTGACATATTGTTTTCATTATTGTAAACTTTTTTACTTAAATTATACACACTCCATAACATTATTAATTGAGTTATTATTTATAAGTGTTTATTAACAATCGTTACGTAAAAACAATTAATAAGAGGTCGATAGGTCAATATTAAATAATATATATAATTGATTCTTACAATTTTGTTAAATTTTTTTGATGCTGGAATAAATTTTTTGGTAGCGTTTCGATATCGTTTCCTTCGAGATGACTGAAACAAAAACAAAATGGATGTTTTTTTTTTTTTTTGGTCGTTATACTCAGTATAATTAATTTTTAAAATTGTTTGTTATTAAACTTACATGAGATTTAAATCGTGATATTTTTCAAAAGTATCATCGTTTAAATTGTTTAACGTGTTGTTTGCTAGGATCCTCGTGAAAAACACAAAAAAATGTATTAAAAACAATAAAATAATTTTGTTTGTTTGTTTGTAGAAACAACTTACAATCTCGTTACGTTTTCTGAAATCCCAATTGGAAGTTTATTCAATCCTTTATTTTTACAATATAAATATGTTTTGTTTTTACATTTGCATTCTTTAGGGATTTTTTTCAAATCTGAAATTAAATAAAATTAAAT
>NW_002987346.1:28712-34328 GCF_000006295.1 Pediculus humanus corporis
ATTTACGTTTTAGAGATTTTAATTATGTTAATGTTTCTTTCCCCTGGATAATTTTTAAAAAAAAAAAAAATTCAATTTCGAATGTTCCATTCGATGATTGTTAGGGGAGTCCCTTTAATTATTTTAAAAGCTAATTTTCGATAGTTTTTTTTTTAAATTTATTTATATAAATATTTAATTTTATTATATTTATTTTTAATATTTATTTATTTTTATTATATTTAATTTTTAAATAAAATAAACCGTATGAGGAAATTGGGTTTTTTTTTTTTTTTTTAAAATTATATTCGCTTACCGCATGTTTCGTAATTTGCTTTGTCATGTTTAACACCCTGAAGAATGTTTGTTATGAATTCGCTACCGAAAAAATCAGCTGTGAAATTAAAACAAAAAAAAAAAAAAAAATTAATATTATTTTTTAGTTTTAAAAAAAAAGTCAAGAATCGTTTGTTTCATTAATAAGTTGTAAACAATATCGAAAAAACGTAAACAAACGTAACAACAACAACAACAACAACAATAATAATAAATCATACGTGTTTAATTTCCGTGCGACGTATTGTTAATTTTTAAATATTTTACAATATAAACTTACCACACATTTTAACGGATTCATCTTCTCCTTCGGGACAATCTGGATAACCGTTACATATGGATTTTTGTGGAATGCATAAAGTCGAATTACTACACATAAAAGTTCCTCGACTGCATGAATCTGAAAAAATTTAATTTTAATGATTTAAAATTTATAAATCAATAAATATCGGGTAATTTTTTTTTTTTTTTTGTTTTGCATCATCGATATGCATCGAATTTAAAAAAAAAAAAAAATGGCGATAAAATCCCTCCAAAAAAAAAAAATAAAATAAAAGAATTTACGAATGCTTGTCATGAAATTTAAAAAAAAAAAAAAACTTGTATAATTTTTAGGTGTGTCTCCTATTTATTTATTTATTTATTTATTTATCAATTTAAAATAAATTGTTACGTTTGTTTTCGAAATAACAAAAAAAAAAAAAAAAAAAAAAGTTGTTGATTCGAATATTATAAATTACGGAAAATTTTTTTAAAATAAATTTCCCGGTCGTTTTATATTAAAAAAACTAATAAATAATTTATTTTAAAATATTTACTTTCACTGGCACAAACTAAAACAATACCTTAAAAAAATTATTATTATTATTATTATTATTGTTATTATTATTATTATTATTATTATTGTTGTTGTTATAGTTAATAAGGTATTGTTGAAAAGTTTATATGTTTAAAAAATTTATTGCGACATTTTTTTTTGTTCTTCTACGCTTTAATGAATGAATGAATGAATGAATGAAATTGAAAAAAAAAAAAAAAAAAAATTTCTTAAAAGCATGAATAAATGCTTTACGGTGTTAAAATGGTTTTCGATTTAAACGTTTTCATTTTTTTTAAATGTAAAAACCAAATGATAATAATAATAATAATAATAATAATGATAATAAATTTTTTATAACACGAAGAAGAACGAAAAAAATATATGTATATATACAATTTAATTTTATATATCAGTCAGTACTTCAGTAATTTTTTTTTTATTTAGTCTGTAGATTATCACGTAAAATAAATGTAAACATACGTAAAATATTATTATTATTATTATTATTATTATTATTATTATTATTATTATTATTATTATTATTATTATTATTATTATTACTATTACTATTTTTTTTCTCAGTTCAAGACCAGAGCTTGTAAAATTTTTAAGTTTTTTTAAAAATCGTTTTTAAAACAAAAAAGTTTTCTTTTTCAAAGCTGAAATTCTTTTTTTTTTCCTTTTCCTTTTTTTTACAAATATTTTATAGAAATGTTAATAATAATAATGATAATGATAATGATAGTAGTAATAATTTATTTTGTTTTTACCTTGACTTAAAAAAAATGTTGTCGAAATAAGTATAATAACTAATGATATTATTATTGTACCAATAATGACCGTTCTGCTCGTTTTCATTTTTTTACTTTTTTTTTACTTTTTTTTTTTTTAATAAAAAATAATTTATTTTATTCGTTTAAATAAATAAAATAATCAATATAATCACTTGTATATAATTAAATAAATTATTAACAATTAATAATAATTATTTTCCTTCATGTTATTTATTTTAATTAACAAAAAAAATTTTTATTTATCTGATAATGTTATGTGATATCGGTGTGTGTGTGTGCGTTTAAAATATTATGAAACCTAATGAATAATCTGGGATCCACGATTTATTATTATTATTATTATTATTACATATTCCCAATATTGTATTATAATTGTTGTTATGTAATTTTCAAAAGTTCGAATAATTGCGGTTTAATTTCTTTTCTTTTTTTGTACCACTGTAAAATTGCAACAGCAATTATTTAAAATAAAAAGAAGAATTACTTTAAAAATGAATGTTAATTATACTAATATTACTACTACTACTACTACTACTAATACTAATTTTACTAAAAAACGATTAACTAAAATTAAATTTTTTTGAGAATATAAAAAAATAATAATAATAATAAAAATATTTAATAAAAAAAAATTTTTTCTTTTCCAGTATTCTTTAAAAGTGAAACGTAAAAATAAACGTGAAAGTTTTTATTATTATTATTTAAAAAAAAAAAAAAAGAATGAATACATAAGAAATAAAACAAACAAAACAAACAAACAAACAATTTTATTTTTTATGTTTGTTTGCGAAAAAAAAAAATTTAAAAAAAAAAAAAAACAAAACATTGAATGATTTTCAATCACGAGCGAGGAATCCCCTCCTATCTATATCCTTTTGAATTATTTTATTTTTATTACGTAATATTTTTTTGTAATAACAAATCAATTTATTTTATTTTATTTTATTTTATATTATTTTTTTTTCTTAATTAATAATTATTCTTAAGTAAGTTAGAATTTACACGATAAATAAATATAATATAAATTTTTTTTTTAAATTTATAGAAAAAAATAATTTAAACTATTTAATATTCACGATTATTTAGCTTTGTTTTAAATTTAAAATTAAAAGAAAAACACATATTTGACTTAAAACAATAGATATTATAATTAGAAGAAAGGTATTATATATATAATTGACTTATATATACAAAAACACGAAATATGTAAAAAACGTGATTTCGCGACGTGTGTGTGTGTGTGTATGTGTGCACTGTATTTAAATTAATTCGTATACTAAAAACTATTTTTGTTTTTGTTTTAAATGATTTATTTAGTAAAACTTTTAGAGAAAAAAAAAAGGTACGGACAACTAAACAACGAATGAATTATCATTGAAAATCGTGATGATAACACACACACACAAACACATACAAATTCGCACGAGGTTATTTAACATTTCTACGCAAGTCATAAAATTTTACAAAAAAAGGAAAAAAAAAAACAAATGACATTACACTCAATAAGTTTTCACGGTGATAAATGTCTTTTTTTTTTTTTTTGGAAAAAAAAAAACAAACAAAAAAATAATTAGTAATAATAATTTAAATAATATTTAAAAAAAAAAAAAAAATTTAAATGGTGTGTTGTTTTTTTTTTAATAATTTGATAAACGTTTAATAAATTAAATTATTTACATAAATATTTAATATTTGTCATTTAAAAGAAAAAGGAAATTTATTTTTCCACACACATTTGGTATTATATACATATTTTTTAAGTATGATAAAAAAAATTTTGTGAAAAATGATGTTGTGGAAAATTATTTCTAAAATTTGTGTTTGTTTTTATGTTTTTTATTTTTTCAAATGACAAATTTTAAATAAATCAATAAATGTATAATAATTAATAACAAGATGTAAATGTTTTATTGTTTGTGTAATAATGGTTTTAAAATATTGATTGAAAATTTTAATATTTTTTATAATAAATTAAATAATAAGCCAAGATTGTAATGTTTAATAGCTTTAATAACTTGGCTTGATGAAAGGTATACAGTGCCTGAAATGTTTTTTAATAAAATTAAAAGTAAAAAAAAATAATTAAAAATATTCAAATTTTTAAACCTTGTGTACTTTATAACCTATATGCCAAAGTAAAAAAATGATGATATAAAATTTAAATTATTTACCCCTTTTTTTACATAATCAACTTTATATACAATTATACATTTATACACTTTTGTTGGTTTTTTCATAATCAACTTACAACACCTTTTGTGCCACAATTTTCAATATAATTTTATGTTTTTTAAGTAATGTGTCTGTAACATTGACAAAACAACATGGTACATACAAACTATTTAATTTTTAAATTTTAACTGACTTTTCTACCTGTTGAATAGTTTTTATAGAATAAAAAGTAAAATCTGGATAAAATACAAAAAATACTTAAGAGTCTATGTTAAACAAGTGCTGCAAAAAATACAATTTTTTTTTGTAAAATATTTTAATTAATAATAATGTTTTATTTTAGTTTAATTAAATGTTTACTTAGCTATGTAATCAATCATTTTTTTTCTTTTTTATATCACAATCATGACAAATTTAATTAAAAAGTATTCATTTCCTTTAACTCAATACTGGGCTTTAATTACAATAGTTTTTATTGAAAATTTGCTTTAAAAAGAGAAAAAAATTTATATTGTTAAATGTAACCTTGCATTATTAAGCAGTACCATCATTTTTAATAGTCTTTTGTCCTTAAAAATACATTCATGTTGAGTGATGGGTTAAGGATAAAACCATAATTTTAAGAGAAAGAATCTTTTGATAAATTTTGTAAATTATTGAGCAATACTTATATTGATGCACTTATTGTAAAGAAAAATTTTCATTGTTTCCCACTTTTTTTTAAGGTTTTAAATCAGATTTTAAAACCATGAATAATTTGTTTCTTATATTATAAGTAAAGAAATAGCATGTTAGACTGCAATCATCTGATGGTAATATCAAATGTATGCTTAGCTGGTTAAATTTAAAATACATTTTTCTCTAACCCGTTACTTTTTTACAATCAAATTTATTACCAAAAATTACAGGTAAAAAAATTAACTTTAATTTTTTTGCTCTGTTTTGTGACAGAATTAATTTAAAATTTCAATTACCAAAAGGAGGTCTTAAACCAGTGGCATGCATTAAATCTTAATAAAGAAGCAATATAGGGTTTGCTTCGTTGAATTTAGTCTGTTTTATAATATAATTTTGGCTGTTTTGTAAAATTCTTTTGATTTGACATTAAATTCACGCATCAGATTAATAATTTTACTAAAAAAGTTAAAACAGGTGAAGCTATCTATTTGAGGTATCATATTTAAGCATGCTTTCCTTGTTTAATAAAAACTTTAAATATTAAAGATTACCTTGAAGTTGTTTTTACTCGAGTTGAAATACGTTTTAAACAATGTTTTAAAAAGAGAATACAAGCACAATTTATAAAAATTTTCTAATTAACTAGGAATGAAAATTATTAATCAAAATGGCTTAGTAACTAAAAACCGCTAAGTTTTCTGCTTCCACTTCAAATTTGTGTCACTCCTAATGTCTTCCCGCCAAGCGCTGTGATCGTTAACGGTTTTTATTATTCATCAATGTATATGTAATTTTTATTATTATTCAGTAAATAGATTTTAATTATATCAAGTATGA
>NW_002987346.1:34348-41729 GCF_000006295.1 Pediculus humanus corporis
TGTTTTTTTTATTATTATTTGCTCTTGTACTTTTTATAGGCAAAGTCAGAGTGTAGAAAGGCCGTCTAGAATACCTCTAAGATCATCCAGTCAATCTGGAAGAGATAGAGGTATACCACAAAATCAAAACAAACAAAGAAGTAAATCACAAGCTACATTAGGTTCATCAGAAACCCCCTTAAATCATGGAAAATTTACACCTCAAATTGGATCCAGGATGACATCAGGAGCATCATCCAATGCATCCAGCAAGAAACCAACCTATTATAAAGATCCTAGAAATTTACAGGATAAAGAATTCCAAAGAGAAGCTTCGCAATTAGTAAGTATTTTTCACATACTGAATTTTTATAATTATATTTAAATATTTTTATTTTTTTATATAATTCAATTATAATATGTAGGTTCAACATTATTTCAAAGAAAAAAGCCCTGAAGTTTTGATAAATTCCTCTGAAATCAAACCAATGACTATTAAAATGTTTATCGCTATGATCAATCATCTATTCGAAGTTCTTGGCATTCTCGATAAAGGAATTGAGCCTGTCAGATTTGCTGCGAGTACATTCGAAAAAGAGCTGCCATATTGGATGAAGAAATTAGAATATCCTGGTTTGAT
This sequence comes from Pediculus humanus corporis, assembly GCF_000006295.1. Taxonomy (NCBI): domain Eukaryota; kingdom Metazoa; phylum Arthropoda; class Insecta; order Psocodea; family Pediculidae; genus Pediculus; species Pediculus humanus. The sequence continues at coordinate 34,968 of NW_002987346.1, forward strand.
TACGAAAGCCTGGCTGCAAACTGGTAAATAAACCGTTTTATATATATATTTAATATAAAGTGTGCATATTTCTAAAAAATTTTATTTTTGTAGTAAATGTTCCTCAATATTGGCCTCATGTTGTCGGACTTCTTTCTTGGCTTGTGAAACTTTGTTCTGCTAATTCGTTATTTAATATGGAAGAACAATTAAATTTTCCAGAAGAGTATTTGAGTCAATGGTGGGGTACATTTTTTTTTATGAAAAGCATGGAAGCTTTTCGATATTACAATGAAGGAAAAGAAGATGAATATAAAGAACTTTGCGTTGAAGTTATCACTAAACTTCACGAATTGAATGGAGTTAGTGACGATATTATGAATGAACTACAGGCAGAAATAAATGAAGTAAATAACTATTAGTTTTATCCGAAAACATATTAGAAATTCATTATTAAAAAAAAAAACTTACTTTGCAGTTAGAAGAAAATGTAAAAGATCCAGTTTTATTAGCTGATAAAGATGCTCATGACGAATTGGAAGAACATTTAAGAGTTCTCGATTCTCAGCATCAAAAATTACTAGAAGATGTTGAAAAAGAAAAAATTTACATTGATGAACTTGAAAACAAAACGGTCAAAAGTAAAAAAAATTGCGTTAACATAAGTAAGTTGAAATATTTAATTGCAAATTTTTTATTATAATATATATACTTGATAATTAATATTTAAAAATGTTAATTTTAGAGGAAGAAATAGAGAATACTAAAAATGAAACGGAAAAATTAAAAACAGTTGTTGCTACCCAGTCTTTTTCAGTAAACGATATTGCAGACATTCAAAAAAAAACTGGATACCTCGACAAAGAGATAAAATGCTTGGAAAAAGAATGTGAAGATTATTCACAACTTTTAAGTAGATATGATGTAGAAGCACTCGGTGTGAGAGATAAGGTACTTACTTACTTTAAATTTAAAACATTTAATTTTATTTATTAATCATTTATAATAATAATGTATTTTTTTTTTTTTTTTTTTTTAATCAGATTTTGCAAAGTTCTCATGCTTTTAATAGAAATATAATTCAATTGGAACAAATAATTGTCGAATTGAAAAAATTTCACATTCATATCGATTTAGAAAGTGAAAATGCAGTTAATTTTATGGAAGAAATGGTTAAATCTTTAGAAAAACTAAAAACTGAATACGTGGAAAGAAATTCAAAATTGGAAGAAGATTTAATAGAATCAGAAACGAATATAGCTAATAAAAAGAAAAAATTAAAAGAACTACAAAATGCTATTAGAAACGAAGAAATCAAAAAAGAAGCTAATCAATTGGAAAATGCAAAGTTGCAAAAATCATACGACGAAGTAAATAATGTTTTTTATTTTTAATAAAATTTTATTTATTTATTTATTTATTGATATTATTATTATTTTTTTTTTTTTTAACAGAAAATTGAAGCTCTGAATGAAGAATCTAAAAAATGGCATAAAAAAATTACCATAACTCAAGATAAAATGAAAAACATGAGCGATTTAAAAAATGAAAAACAAGAATTGGAAACAAAGTAATTTTCAATAAATTTTTTTTTTTTTTATATAATAAATGTAGTGCTTAAATGTCATACCATTTATTATTTCAGGTATGAAACATTGACGAAAAATTTTGAAAAGAAAGAAAAATATTGGCTCGATTTTTGGAGTAACGTCGAAGACAAATGGCGAGCCATTCCCGATACTTTAGGTATTAATTCCTTTCATATAACTCGAGTTGTACCTGAAACTTTTTAAATGAATAAATAATAAAAAAATTATTTTATTTTGTTTACAGAATCGTTATTGGAAACTGTTAATAAACAAAATAATGAATTAGAAGAAGTTATCAAAAGAGAAAAATTAATACAAAAATGAAATTTTTGTTTATTTGCTTCTTTTACTTTAAAATATTTCTTTTAAGATTTTATCTGTCGATAAAATGTAATTTAAAATCGTGGAATGAGTTTTGAAAAACAATTTAAGTACTAAAAAAAATTAATTCAATAATTTTAAGCTATATTTAATTAAATTAATAATAATAATAATAATAATAATAATAATAATAATAATAAAACAATTAAAAAAATAAAACAATAGCATTTAACATTAGATCGATAAGCTTAACAATATACAATTCAACTAATTTTATTTAAACGTGCCTAATAATAACTTAATAAACACTTCAATAGTCTATTAAAAAAAAATTAAATAAATTGTATATAGAAAAAGATTTTTTTTTTTCGTTTTTTCATCAATAATCAATTTTAAATTTTTTTATAAATTATATAAATATTTAAATTTTAATATCAAATAATATAGTTAGTAAATCATTTTTAAAGCTTATATTTTTTTTTTAAATATCATTTTTTTTATAAAATAAAAAAAATAAAAAATTAATTATATAATTAATTTGTATAAGTTTATTTAAAAAAATTCTTTTAAAAAATAAATTCATTTAAAATATAAAAAAAAACTTGATTAAACAATGGAAAATATTTTCCTTTTTTTTTTTTTTTATTACTGTAATCGGTGAGATCAAATAATAATTGAGGTTATAATCGATAATCACATGATAAATTAATTTTTATTCCTGCATAATAAGTTAAAGGGAAGCTAATTCTATTTCTGCTTGATTTTTTCCACCTATTATGAAATCTTAACGAATTAATAAATATCTATGATTATTTATATTGTGCTCTCAACAATAGAATTGTTGCTCGAATAATTGTTGCTCTGGTTCGGTTGCAGCGGTAGCAATAAATGTACCATTTTCAAAATCAATTTCCCTCAGTTCTTGCACAACAACTGGCTCTGATACATTTTGCATTTGCACAAACCTGTAAACTGTTTGATCTTGTGCTCTTCTCGGAATTATTCTGTGCACTACAACTCTTTTATTTAATTGAGAATCATTTTTGTTAACTTTTTTCTGTAGTAAATCAGTATCTGTCGAAGCTTCAGTAGTGAGTTTTTCATCGATAAAAATAGGCTCATCTTCTCCTCTGTCATCGACTTCATTAACTACAGTATCTAATTCTACAATATCTAAAGTTGGTTGTACTTGATTTTGGTTACTAGCTTTTGCAGCAGCTTCTTCCAAGAGTAGAGTTTTACACCTGTGATTCATCAAGTGTTTTTCTTTGGAAAAAGAAAATCCACAGTGTGAACAACTCTGTTTAATATGAGGACCAGGAAATCGTTTTTTGTGTGCCTCATATCCAGCTTTGTTAACAAATGTACCATTACATCCATCACAGGAATATTTTTTTTGAATGACAATATTATGAGTTTTCATGTGACTTTTATAATTTGCTTTTAATATAAATGTTTCTGTGCACACTTCACAAACAAATTTAATAACACCTGGATGTTTTGTACCTAAATGATAAGTGTATTTGGATTTTGTCGGAAACCAAACAGTTTTAGGACATTCCGTACATTCAAATCTTTTTACTTCATTTTTAGAAGTATCATGCACTGTTTCCATATGTTGTCTATGTTTTTCAATACTGTTATAAACTTTTGGTGATCCTTCTTTAGCACACAATTCACAGGCAAATTTTTTTTTCGATCTTTTACAAGAATCATCTGCGTCCTCTTTTGTAATTTTATGCTCTGAGCAAAATTTACAATTTTGACATTGTTGTTCTGAGGTATTATTACATTTTGAACTACCAGAATCTATAGATTGACATTTCATGTTGTCATTATTATCCTCGTTAGCATTTAAAATAGATGATGATTCTTCTTGAGCAGTTGTATTTACGTTATCATCAGCACTCAATTCATTATTTTTATTGGAAACTTTGTCTTCAAAATCTTTTTTTTGTTTTACTTTTGCATTTTTTACTCTTTTTCCATACATTCTTTCAACTTTTGAAACTTTATTTGAAACACTTGATTCTTTTTTTTCATTTATTACTATATTTCTTTTAATTGACTGTTTTCTTTTTCTTTTAGAACTACCAGTAGGCTGTTTACTGGGATTATCGTTCGTTGATTCAGAATCGGGCATTGTGCCCTTACTGAAAAGATAAAAAAAAATTATATAAACAAAATAATCAACAAAAAAAATAAAGAGAATAAAAGAGAAAATAAAATTAAGAGAAAAACTTCTAATCAAAGTTATTATTAATAGAAAATAAAAAATAAAAACAAACTTAAAATGAACTTTAAACAATTTAAAATGGACAAATTACCGGTAAGTGGCGCTGAAATACTGGTTTCAATATGGCAGATAATTTTTTTTTAATTAAAAAGATGCTCAGTAAAAATGATTTATTGTAAATGTATATGACACTTGAAAGAATGATAAAAAATTCCAGTCAATATTTTGCTGTAAAACTTATATTTTTAAACTTAATTAGTGAGTATTAGTAATTTTCTTATATTATTTTACCCTTAAAAAAAAATTTGAAGTTCATTTCGTGTGATGTATAACATGGCATTTTTTTTCTTTAATTAATTAACCATCGTTGTTTGTAAATGCCACGTATAAATTTCTAATATTTTAATAAACGTTTTACTTACTATTCACGTTAATCTTTTATAGGAATTGATAAGAAAAATAATTTGAAAAATTGTGAAAAAGTTTTTGTAAATATCACCACTCCTTTTCTCACTTCGATTGACCACCATATTATGGCCTGTGCAATGCATAAAAAACGATAGACCAATCAAATTTAAAAACGAAATGTAATTTTGTGTCACGTGATTCTTTTGAATTTTACTGTTTCATTAAAACTTACAGAGTACATGTTTTTTTTTTTTTTTTTTTTTTCCTTTCTTTCTCAAGCTTTATTTGTTTTATAATTGAGAACTAACAATTTTAGTGAACGGAATTTTAATTGTAGTTAAACCTCATCACAGTGTTAATGTATTTAGTTTTATATAGTTTGTATTTTTGCATATTTTTTAAAAACCTATCTTTAGGTTTAAAAATCGTCAACGGTTTAACCGTAAATTATGTACCAATCAGTGCCTATCACAAATGGAGTCCATTCGAAGAGAAGTAAAAAGAAAATTCAGTCAGGGTCTATGGATCCTACTGAAAAGATTAACTCTGTCCTAGTGAATGTGGTGGAAAGTGATAGTATGGATGCTTGCTTTACTGCTTTTGATAAAAATGGGTTTGTACAACTTACATATACTTATACATATGTACATACATATTATAACTTGAATTATTTATTGATTTGTTGATGTATGTTGCTTGATTGCATTATGAATTTTTTTTTTTTTTTTATAAAACACAAAAAAACAAAATGATTAAAGTAATTAATAAAAAACATAATTAAAACATAATTAAATATTGTTAATTTAAGTGTAAATAACACAGACTTAGTAATATAACTTTCTTGTGTACATATAAGTATATTATTAACTTTTTCAATGTATTATTAATCTTTTCATTTAATTTTCAACAGTCAATCCAAGGTAATTGATTTAGAAAATAATAATAATAATGTTCATCATCTAGTACTAAAAGTAGAAGACAATTTCAAGAAAACAAATTTCATTGTAAAAAAAAAAAAAAAAATTATTGATTACTGGTTAAAAAAATACTTTATTCCAAAATGATCTATTTATAAATTTAAATAATCAATCAATTTATTTATTAATAGATTCAGAATAATATTTATATAATTTATTATTATTATTATTAAATCAACAGTAAAACAAATCAACAGTATTATTATTAAATCAATCAACAGTAGTAAACAATTATTTTTTTTATTTTATTTTAATGTCCTTTAGAAAATAAATAAATAAATTATTGCTTAATATATTTTTTTGACCCTTGATTTATATTATTTTATATAATTTATTTTATTAGAAAAAAAAACTTTTATGGTTTTGTTTTTTGTTTTTTTTTTTTTTTTTAGTGATGGATCCCTTGATATGAAAGAATTTAATTCACTTTGTCGAGCTTTGTTTCGAAATGATCGTGGTAAAATATACGCTTTAGATTCGGAAAAACTTCGAGATATATTCGAGGTTTTCGATCATAATGGAGATGGTTTGATAGATAGAAATGAATTTGTTAAATGCTGGAATCACTGGATAAAAATAGTAAGTCGTACTAATGAAACTTTTGTCTTTGTCAAACACTTTTGATCACATTAAACCATCAAAACCGAAGAAAATTTTCTTTTCTTTTTGTGTTAAGGTTGCCGAACAGTTTTCACAAAGATTGCCGAACAAATTTTTAACACATACCACCATATTATTTTTAAACAAAACTTTATGAAACCAATAAATAATTACAACACGTTAAAGTTATTTCTATAAAACGTTAAAATTCACAATAAAATCATTCAATAAAAAAAAATTGAATTTGTCAATACTATTTTTTCGAGTTATTTTTAAAATTATTATTATTAATTTTTATTAAGAGTTAATGGGAATTTTAAAAATTTGGCAATGAGTTAGTATTATAACCTTGAATAATTTTTTAATTTAATCAGTATATATATTTTTCATTTTTAAATCAGTTAAATTTCGCGTTTGTTATTTTCAAAACAAAATTTTTTTTTTTTTTTTTTTTTTTTTTTACATGATCAATTAAATTGATTTTTTTTTTTCTCGATTATTACACGAAAATATCGAAAGATATCGAATCGTTATCGATTAAGATTTGGAAAAAATAAAAAAAGTCGTAAAAAAATTTCAAACGATATCATTTTAATTAGTTTATTGACCAAAATAAAAATTTTGTTTACATTTAAATTATGTATATAAAATT
>NW_002987346.1:41749-114933 GCF_000006295.1 Pediculus humanus corporis
TTTTTTTTTCGTCGATTAATTTTTTTTTTTCAAGTTTAATTAAAATTTTAACACCTTGACGGTGTTTGATTAAATTTTTAAAATTTATTGATAATAATATAATAAAAAAAGGCAAATCTCTTAAGAAGAAATAATAATAATAATAATTTGTTAATTAAAATACAATTTGAGCATATGCATACATATATAAATATTGACGTTTAAATAAAATTTTTTAAACTTTAAAAAAAAAAAATGACAAAAATTATATAATTTTAATTTTGTTTCATATCAGAAAAAAAGGAAAAAGGAAAACATATCTGACATGCAAATATAATGAAAAATTTTTTTTTAATATTATATTAAATAAAAAAAAAAAAAAGAAAAAGAAAAAAAAGGGTAGGAAAATAATAAAAGGAAAAGTGATTTTTTTATTATTCATAAAAACAATAAAATATTATTTATTTTTATAGATTTTATTTCCGTTTTACTCTTTTTTTTTAATTTTCAACCAATAATAATAATAATTTTTTTTAAAAATTTAACATTTTGTATGTTACACTGACAACCATTAATTTTTTAAATATTAAAATTAAATTTACAAATGTTTAATTATTACAATTATTCGATTCGATTTTCATTATAGTTTTATTTATTCGTTTATAAATTTTACAAATTTCTCATTACGTTAAAAAAAAAAAATTAATTTTATGGTTTAAATTAACGATAAAGTGTTATTAATTATTTTATGTGGCAGTAATTGGTATGTTTTACAAAATAAATCTTATATTTAATGTAATCAATTAAATTTTCCATTAAAAAAAAAAAAAGTTTTTTGTATCAATTAATTGTTTACCATTTACTTTTATCGACAAAATACATGTTTCCCATTTAAACGTTTTTATTTTTCGTTTTGAAAAAATACTTTCAAAATTTTTCATTTAATTCTTTATAAAAAATTGATTACGTCACTTCTCCGGAAGTTGTTAAAGGACGAAAAAAATCTATTGTTAAATGATGAAAATCAATTTAATTGTTTCGTTTTTTTTTTTTATTACAGATAGTACGTCCCGTAAACGCCTTCCTAATAGTCGATGTTCAAAATGATTTTATTTCCGGTTCGTTAAACATTAGCAAATGTGCCGCCCAGCAAAATGGTTCGGATGTTATAGAACCAATAAATCGTTTATTAGACACGGTTGATTTCGATGCCGTTTTTTATTCATACGATTGGCATCCGGTTGATCATGTATCATTTATCGATAATTTACCAAACAGAAAACTTCATCCATCGAGTATGGTATGTTTAATTTTTTTTTGAAAGCTTAAAACAAACCCCCCACCCCCCCCATCCCAAATCAACAACATGAAAAATTAAAAAAGGGGTGATGATGATGAATATTAAATCAATCAATAAATTCAAATCGGAAAACAAAAAAGGGGGGGGGAGGGGGAAAAATAATTTGATTAATATATTTGGTATATGCATTCAATAATGATTTTTCTTTCCCCCCTCTCCCCTCCGTCTCCTACGGGAAAAAAAACGTTTTCTATCAAACATTTAAGATTCACCAAATAAAATAAAGTTTGTTTGTTTGTTGTTGTTGTTGTTATGGGTGGAAATAAGTTTGTATATGACATTTTAATCTGATAAATTACCTTCTGACATATCATGCAGTAAAAGGATTGCAGTATTCAAATTTTCCCCCTTTTTTTCCTTTTTTTTTTTTTCCTTTTGACTAGTCTTCGAAAACTATTTTAAATTAGAAAAAGAAAAAAAAGAAAAGTTTTTTTTTTTTAATTTATAAAAAGATTATCGATTGGTTTTCATTTTAATAATTATTAATTTTTTTAGTTTTTTTTATTATTTCCTTTTTTTATTAATATCTTATTATTTTAAATATTTATTTTGTTATCAGTCGAAGATAAAAGGAAATTATCCCATTTTTTACTTATCGTTTAAAATTAACGGTTTTCTGCTTCCACGTCATATAAAAACTTTTAATTTTTTTAAATTTTAAGTTTTTAAATATATTTTTAAGTTGAAACTTTAATGAAAAAATTAATAAGATAAAATTTTTTATTTTTAGATAAAACTGTTAGTAATCGATAAGTGATCACGATTTTCCTTTTTTTCCTTTTTTTCCCTTTTTTCCTTTTTTTTGGGTGAATCTATGTATAAATTTCGTGTCGAATTAAGTTAAATTTTCGTGTTAATTAAAGAAGTGTTTCCTGAAGAGAGAGAGAGAGAGAGAGAAAGAGAGAGAAAGAGAGAGAGAGAGAGAGATGGAATTTAGTGCCAAGTAGTGATGGTGCTAAAATGCCAATATAAAACTTAAGGGAAAATCACGCGAACCTGATTTTTTTTACGTCAATTATACTTTGACGTAGAAAAAAATCGGAAACGGAAATTAAATTTTTTTTTTTTACCACCCACATAACACGTGACCTTTTTTTAATTTAATTTTTTTTTTTTTTTTTTGTAAAGGTGACTGCTGATAAAGCCCAACTTTACGATACGGTAACTTTTGAAGGTCCCCCACTCATGAAACAGAGACTTTGGCCTCGTCATTGCGTTCAAGATTCTTGGGGTGCCGAATTACATAAAGACTTGAAGGTAATCGTGAATTATTATTTTATTTTATTTTTTTTTATTAACATTTTAATCATTAAAAATAAAATTAAAAAAATTGAAATATTGATTTATGTTTTAAATTTGGGTCAATGTTTTACTGTCTATAAAAAAAAAAAAAAAATGAGATAAAACTAAATTAGTTTTTAATAATAATAATAAAAAAATTTATAATTTTTTTTAGGTCGTAGACGGTGCTATAAAAATTTACAAAGGTACAAATCCAGAAATTGATTCCTATTCTGTTTTTTGGGATAATAAAAAAATTAAAAGGACAACATTGGATGATCAACTACGTGATAAAAACACAACGGATATTTATGTTTGCGGTTTGGCTTATGATGTTTGCGTGGGTAAGATGTTTTTTAAATGAAAAGGGAAAATTCGTTGATAAAGAAAAACGTAGCATGATTTATTATTATTATTATTAAAGGTGCAACGGCTGTGGATGCATTGGCAAATGGTTACCGTGTTATTTTAATAGATGATTGTTGCCGAGGTGTCGACATGCGTGATATTGAAAAAACCAAAAATAATGTTATGATGAATAATGGCGTAATAGTAGAATCAACAAAGGTAAGTCACAAAAAAGTAATAAATCACGATTCGTTATAAAAGTGATAATGACACGATTTATGTGATAATTATTTGTTTTCACATTTAATCAAAAAAATTTTGTCCATCCGATGTTTATTTAAATTTAATTTTAAAGGTAAAAGCTATGGTGGAAGGAAGAGATCGAAGACCTGAATTAGGTTACAAATTGGCTATGGAATTAAAAAATTAATTACTGATTAGATAAACCGGATCATTTTAGTCAGCACCGTTTATTTTCTTTTTTTTTTCAAAATACAAAACACATTCTATATATAATTCTAGAAAATATTGTAAAAGGAAAAAAAAAAAAAAAAGAAAAAGTCATTCGTGTACAGAATGTTCAAATGCATTAAATTGGCATTTTTTTTTTATTTATATATAAAAATTACGTTTAAGTTTAATATTTTCTAAATAATCGAGAATCATACAGGAGTAGATTAAATTGTAATTTAAACGTTTTTTTTTTTTTTTTATAATTTATTTTATTTTACATCACACGAAAAATACAAATTTAAACTGCCATTTAGCATATTTATCAACGGGTAGAATAAAATAGTAAATTTCCATAACAATTTTTCACAGGTTTTTTTTTTTTTTTTTTTTATACATTCCGATTTAATACATAGAGAATTAAGCAGCTTTTTTCCCCTTAAAAGATGCTTAGAAGACATTTAAATAAATATATACATATAGTTCTTCTTATAAAGTACTTTTTTTGTTAATAAAAATTGTATTAAAAATAAATTTTTTGTACAAATAATTTTAATATGAGATTATCAATTTAATCTGCTTTGAATTTTTTTGTTTTTGTTTAATTTTGTTTTGTTTTGTTTTGCTCTTAACAATTTTTCTCTCTTTGATTAATTTTCAAATGATTTAGAATAATTATTTTTAAAAATTATTTACATAACTAATTACACATCATAAATTTATTTGAATGAAATGGAAAAGTATCTCTTCTCAATTTAAAAATTAATTAATTGTCAATTTCAATTTAAAAATTATCTAAAATGTAAATTTATTTAAATAACGTTATTTTTTTTTTTTTAAATTATTTATTTATTTTATTTTATTTTTAGTATTATTTATAGTGATTTTTTTTTTTAATTTTTAGTATGTTTTTCTGTGAATTAGTACAATTTAGTTTTTAATGTAATTTATAAAAAAATTTAGTGCATTTAAATATTTTTTTTATTATTAAATAATATCTCTTAACACAACTCCTGTTTAATATATATATATATAATTGATTTTAGTTTTTTTTTTAAAAAAATTAAATTAATAAAAACTAAATCAACTAAGGGTTGTTTTAATTAAAAAAAAAATTTTGCTTAGATTTATAGTTTTAAAAAAAAAAAAAAATGTTTAAATGAAAAATTTTTCTATTTTTGAAAATAATAATAAAAAAAATGGACGATTTTAATCGTCAAAAAAAATACATTTTTTTTGTATATTATTTAAAAAAAAAGACATTGTTTAATAATAATAATAATTTTTTTTTTTAACACCAAAGATTTGATAAAAAAGTTTTTGTTTTTAAATACTTAAATATGTTGTTTTAAATAGTTTTCTTATATTTGACTTAATTATTATTATTGTGATTTATTTTTAGTATATGAGTATGAGCTCTCTTTATATTTTAATAATAAAATATTAAATTGTAATCAACAATTAATCAACCAAAGACATTTTTTTTTTTTTTTTTTACTGTTTAAATATATGTAAATTTTTTTTTTTTTTTTAAATTTGCCTTTCATTAAATTTTATTTAAAATTTTGAACAGTATTTTTAAAGTTTGAGCTTTTTTTTAAATTTAAATTTAAATTTTTCAGCTTTAAGTTATAGTCAATTTTTTTTTTAAATTTTTTTTTGTATTTTTAACGTTTTCAAAATTAATTATTGTAATAAATAAATTAAAAAAATAAAATTTGTAATCAAAATTTTTATTTTGTTTAAATAATTAAGGGTGGGATTAACGTTTTTTTTTTTGTGATTTTTAATCATTATATATTTGTATGTATTTTTGCTTTAAAATACTTTTTGTGATTTTGTTTTATAATATTTAATTGTAAATTAAAAATTTTTGTAATTGAATTGTTTAGTTTTTTTTTTTTAACCTAACTCTTTATTGGATAAACATTATACTTTTTTCCTTTTTAAAGAAATATGAATACATAATTCAATATTTTTAGTAAAACTTAAACTTTAAAATACAACTTACCCTCTCTCATTATTATCATCTGCTTTAATTCCTTTTATAATTTGATAAAACCCCTCATTTAGAGCACAAATTAAGTTTTTTTTTTTTTTTTAAATTATTTTAATTAAATCCACACAAAAGTTTTGTAAATTTCAAAAATTTGTACATGTTCGTTTCTATTCCATCCAGGGCTACCAACTTTGTATTAAGTTGCAAACATGAAAGCTTACCTTAATGGTTCCTATTAGTATCACTTAACGTTGAATAGTTTTGTATTCAAAAAAAATGTTTCAAAAATGTACGGTTGCAAAATGAATAGTATGACTGATAATATTTCCGTTGAACCTGAGCAAGATGCTAATTCTGCATTGACTGAATTAGATAAAGGTATATATAAATAGTTAAAATTAAAGTTAAAAGACTTTGGCGGCTTTAAGTTACTGTATTTTAGGATTGTTTAAAATACTCATGAACATGAAAAGAAATTCATAAAAATTTTTAAAATGCTTGAAATCAAAAATTATGAATTAAAGATTTTAATAAGTAATTTATTGTTCTTTTTTTTTAATGATATTATTAGTTATTTATTTTTAAATACTTATAGTAAATACTTTGTTGCCTATATTTAAAATTTTATTAAAAATTATATTAGAGAACTTAAATTTTTTTTAAGATAATACTTTTTTTTTAATTTTTGATAAATTTTTAGGCTTAAGGTCTGGAAAAATAGGAGAACAATGTGAAGCAATTGTCAAATTTCCTAGATTATTTGAAAAGTACCCATTTCCAATTTTAATTAATTCATCTTTATTAAAATTAGCCGATGTTTTTAGAGTTGGGTAAGTAAATTTTTTTTTACTAGTGAATTTAATAATATTACATTCATAAATTTTTGCTTTTTTTTTTTTTATGCAGAAATAATTTTTTGAGAGTATGGGTTTTAAGAGTTTGTCAACAGAGTGAAAAGCATTTAGATAAAATAATGAGTGTCGATGAATTTGTTAGAAGAATATTTAGTGTAATGCATTCAAACGATCCTATTGCAAGGGCCCTGACTTTGAGAACGTTAGGAGCAGTAGCTGGTATATTTTTTCCTCAATGATTAAATTTAAAATTATATATAAATTTTAAAAATCTTATTAATATAATAAATTTTAGGAATTATTCCTGAAAGGCAACAAGTTCATCATGGTATAAGAAGAAGTTTAGATTCTCATGATGCTGTTGAAGTTGATGCGGCTGTGTATGCTGCAACACAATTTGCTGCTCAGTCAAAGTAAAAAATAATTTATAATACTTATCATAAATTGCAATTTGAATAAAAAGTTTATTAATAAATTTTTTTTTTTAAACTCTGTCATCAAATTTATAATTTTAGAAAATTTGCAGTAAGTATGTGTAATAAAGTTTCTGAAATGATTCAAGGGCTAGCAACTCCAGCTCATCGTAAACTTCAATTGATTCCTATTTTGCAACATATGCACCATGATATATCCACTGCAAGTATGGTGAGTTAAATTTTCATAAGTTTTTCATTTATGACATTCGAATAAAGTTGCTAAATAAACAATCATAATTTTTAGGTTCGAGTACTATGTACTCAGTTGTTAAAAAGTTATCCCGCTCAAGATTTTATCGTAGTTACTTTATCTGCATTAACTCAACTTACTGCTGCCACTTTAGTTGACATTCCTCAACAGGTAATTTGTACTTGGTCTTTTTGAAAACTTTTAATGCTTTAATATTTTAATTTAGCAAAAGAATATTTTTAGGTAAAATTATTAGTTTCTTATTTAAGAAATGATCAAAGATGGGCGATAAAAGCTGAAGCTTTGAAAGGATTACACAGGCTTGCCAGCGAAGGAGCTCATTTTTGGCCTCAGGATGCGATTGAAGATATAGTTGAAGTTGCACTAAACACTGATAAAAATCATCTGCTAAGTGCAACTTTAGATGTATTATTGGTTTTGACTAGAACTGCTTTAAGTTGTCACAATCATAATGATTCGAAATCATCTGTTGCAAAATTATGTAAACGATGCTACATAGCCGAAGATACAGTGATTTCTGCCAAAGCTATTCAAATCACAACTTCGATATATTGTTACAGGTTAACTTAATATTACTGCAACTTAAAATGGATATACATTTGTGATCTGTTTTACAAAAAAAAAATTTTTTTTTTTTTCATAGCTACGAAGAAAATCTTGTTGTGGATAAAGTAGATAAATTAGTCGATGCTATTGAATCTTTGTTTTTATTAGTTACTTTCGATGAATCTAATCCAAGATTATACGAATTAAAAGCTTGCCTGAAATGTGCTGTTAGGTTATGCAAGGCATGCCCAGAATTATCTCATCAATTTGTTAAAATTATAGCGACTAGACTATTTTTTTCAGGTATAAATTATTTTTAATTTGACATTCGTTACCATAAAAAATAATTTAATGTTTTTGTTTTGTTTGCAGACATTTGTAATTCGTTATTGTGTGAAGCTCTCGGAGCAATAGGTGGCCTTCAACCTAGTGCTCTTAAAATAATATTAACAGATATAATTAAAAAATTAAGTAGTTTTTCAGAATTGGAAGAATTAACTCCTGATCAAATACATACAAAGGTAGTTGAAAAAAAAAAAAAAAAAAAAAAATTTTAAGTAAGATACGAAACGAATTAACTTGAAATTAATAAAATTATTTATTTTGTTAAGGTCTTGTTATGTACGTTATTGTTTCAATGTCAAATAGGATCGGAATGGAATTTAGAATTAAAAAATGCTGTTAGACTTGCATGTAAAGGATGTCATTATTGGTCTAATTATAGGATAGCAAGGGCAGCATGCAGGTAAGGTACTGTGTGTTTATTTTCATTTTGAAATTTTTTTCAAAGAGTCAATTAATTTTTGTTGTTGTTCGAAATATTAGGTACGGTCATCACGAAATTAGTCACGAAATATTTTCTGTTGTAAAAGATCGAGTGTCATCCGAGCATTACTATTTTTGGCTAACGAGTTTAGAAGAATTAAGTAAAGGCGAATCTTTTTTGTCTTCAAAAGACGATTTGGTTACCAAATTGTCAACATCTTTAACTCATTGCAGTAAAGCTTTGGCTTCTCTCAGAGTAAAAAAATAGAAATATTTATATATAAGTTATATTTAAGTTTTTTTTTTTTTTGTAAAATACGTTTATGAATGATTTTATTAGGCTGCCAGTACTCCCTCGCAAACTTTAACTTTTCAAGCTGAATACGTTAGGGTTAGATGTGAATTTTTGCAATGTCTTTTACAATTGGTGCATGCTGGAAGAGCCTTGTGCACCGCTCCACCTCCAGCCATAGCTGCTGCAATTGTTGCCAGTACAAGAGATGAACTACAGAGATACGGCCACGTAACTCAGCAGGTTATTTTTTTTCTTTTAATCTCATTTTTATAATTAATTGTAAACTTTTTTTTTCTGTTTTCACAATAATTAATTTATTTTCAGTTGAGAAAATGCGTGAAGGAATTTCGTGGCTGCGGTGAATCATATCAAAAATTATATCAATCTGCATTCGATGCGGATCCGGAGTCGTTGAAAAATATACAAATTTATCAACAAATGTGTTTTTTAATGTCGAACAGCGTGGAAAGAGTTTGTCAGTTAAATTCACAAGAAGATTTCGTGCTCGATTTCAAGTAAATAAATTTAATCGAATTATTCGAAACGGTAAAACTAACCCAATAGGCGTATATTTCAAAAAAAAAAAAATTTAATTGATTTCAGCGGTAAGGAAAACAGTTTGGAAATACAATTTTTAATTTCTTGCTGTCACGAAGCGTTAAAATTAGCCGAACCCATTTTAACGAATAAAGAATTAAAACCGATAACTCATCAACATATCAATGCGTTGATACAACAAGTCAAAATATTAGCCGAAACTTCTTTGTTTATCCCACGTTATTTCTTTCAAACTCTTCAATCGACGAGCGTCAAGGTAAATAATTATTTTTGTTATTTAAATTGCCGAAAATTTATTAAAATTCCATCATGATGTATATTTAAAAAAAAATTTTTTTTTGTTCAGTTGAATATATCTCCTCAACCGAGAGTCGTCGGAGAATCGGTAAGCGTTCAAGGTGGATCTCATTTGGCGGTTAAAGTCGAAGGCGTGATAATACACGATGCACGTCCCGGAATTTTCCGAAAAGCTGCGGAAATCGTCATCACTTTGGTATCGCAACTCCAAGCTCGACAGCACTCGACTCAAATCGATAACAAGGTGCGTACCTTAAATTTTTTTTTTTTTTTCATTCTTTAAATAAAAAAAATTAAACTAAACCCAAAAAAATATTAATATTTGTGTTTTTATGTTTGCTAGCCTGCCGACATAAGTTCCGTCGTAACTCAAACCGTTACGCCTCATAAGGATTTTTTCACCGCTCAATTTTTGCTCGCCTTCACCGTAGGTGGTCAATATTCGCTTTCCGTCGAAGCGGCTATCGCCGATGAAAATGGTCACGTTTGGAAAACTGGTCCCAAAGTGACGTTGGCCGTGAAATCTCACGAAGATAATAATAATAAATCGACGAGCGTTCAAAACGCCACGAGGTCATTCACCGGACCGAGATTTTAATAATAAGGTATTTGTAACTTTTCTTTAAAAAATTTTTATGTGAATCCGGAAAATTTTATATTTCGGTATCGGATAAAATTTTAATTCGTTTTATATTAAGTAATACTATTATAATCCCCCCTCGATCCCCCGGTTTTTTTCAATAATTTAATTTCTTTAATTATCATGTCGTGGCTTACGGCTTTACACATGTCGTATATCGTCAAAGCCGCGATGCTAACCGCGGTCAGAGCTTCCATTTCGACTCCGGTTTTTCCATCGCACGCAGCTTTTGCCGTTATGAACACCGAATCGCCTGAAAATAATAATAATAATAATATTATCATTGTTAATTTAAAAAAAAAAATTCGAAAAGGTTTACCACTACCACCACCTTGTAACTCGGTTTCCACTTGAACGTTATTCAAAGGTATATTATGACAGAGAGGAATGAGTTCACTCGTTTTTTTAGCTCCCAATATCCCTGCGATTTTTGCAACGGACATGGCATCCCCTTTTTTGAGATGGTTCATCTCTATTAATTGTCTTATTTCGGGTCCGACGTAAACGATTCCCGAAGCGATCGCAGTTCTCGTTGTTATTCTCTTGTCACCCACATCCACCATTTTGGAATTTCCTTTTTCGTCAACGTGAGTTAATCGATTGCTTGCGAAAGTTCTCGAAAAATGAAAATTATGAATACTTGAACGGAATAAGTGTGAAAGATTTAAATTGTTTAAATGTTTACTTCCGGTATCGGTTTTTGATTTCCTCACTAAAAAAATAAAAAATTTTATGACGTAATTTTAAAAATATTAAAAAAAAAAAAAAAGTTTAAATTTTACATTGAAAAAAATTTTCCAACGATTTTCTCACTTGCCATTTATTATAAATAATTGTGAAAATCGTGTAAAAATCAATGGTAGTCGTCGAAATGAAACGGGGGGCGGGGGGAGGGGGGAAAAGAAAATTCCAAAACACTTTTTAAATTTATAGGAATTTGATAATTAAGAAATTAAATTTTTCATTATTTATTTATTTATTTATTTATTTAATTTGTTTGAAATTTATCCTCCTATTAATATCATCGGTCGATTTTTCATTTGTGCCAAATTAAACATACCTGAAACAAGAAAAAGAAAAAGAAAAAAAATGTTTTTTGTCCATTCCGCTTCCATTTCCCGCCCCCCCGGGGTTTTTAACGTTTGTTTCTTATGGAAGAAAACAAAGGATGCAATTAAATAAATAGGAAAAATAATTAAGAACGTCATTAACCCCCCGAGAAACATTAGGCAAGTTGAAAGATTACCTGCGTGTTGTTTTTTTTTCCTTTTTACCGCTGCCGATATGAGAGATATTAAATCATTTTCACTGCAATCATTTCTCAGTGCATCCCTGAAAGAAAATTTTTTCTTTATTTAAACCAGAAAAAAAAAAAATGAAAATGAAAATCAAAAATCGTTTGTCGTTGCCTCAAAGAAATTTCCGTATTTCCAAACAAGCAAACTTTTAAATTTCCATCGGCGGTTAATCTTAAACGATTGCAAGATCCGCAAAAATGTTCACTCATAGACGTAATAAAACCGATTTGACCTTTGAAATCCGGGATTTTGTAGCTCTGAAACAATTTTTTTTTTTTTCAACGTAGTAAAAAAATTCGAGAGAGGTTTTTCCTTATCGATTATTTCGGAATCGTATTCCTTTTTAATGATTTTGTACCTTTGACGTGTCGTTAGGTCCGTCAGGCATCCTCGTGAAATCCGGATATTTTTCTCGTATCATTTCGATCATCGAATGATACGGTAGGAATTTTTTCCCGGTCCATTTATTTCCGTCAAAAGGCATGTATTCGATAAATCGCACGTCGAGATTTCGATATTTCGTCATGTCAACGAAATCGATGATTTCGTCATCGTTGAAACCTTTCATGACGACGCAATTGATCTAAAATTAAAAAAAAAAAAAAAAATGAAAACATAATATTACAATTCTATAGGCAGTTAAGAAAAAAAAAAAAAAATCGATCGTCGTTGTCACTTATTGAAACGTCATCAATTATTGATTTGAAAATGAATGACGTCATTGATTGACTGATTGTTTGTTAACTAAACAAACCTTAACAGGGTCGTATCCCAATTGTATAGCTAAATCAATGCCGGCCATAACTCTTTCCCAACCTTTTCTCCTCGTTATTTCTTCGAATTTTTTCGATTTTAACGTATCCAGGCTTATGTTTAATCCATCCAAACCGGCTCTTTGAAGTTCGACCAATTGTTTTGTTAGTACGAGACCGTTGGTCGTGATTGAAACTCCTTCTGTTAATCCTTTTAATTTTTTCAAGCCTCCTGCAAACCATGAGAGAGAACGTTAACGGTTTTGATAATGGAACATAAAGTCGTAGAATTATTATTATTATTTAAAAAAAAAAAACTCACTTATTAGGGCAGAAAGGTCTTTTCTTATCGTTGGTTCTCCCCCCGTTAATCTTATTTTTTTAATTCCTTGTCTGACAAACAATTCGGATAGTTTTAAAATTTCATCTGTCGTTAATAGATTTGATCGATGAGATAAATGAACTCCTTCCTCGGGCATGCAATAATTACCTGATTGATTGAATTATTTATTTTTAGTATCGTTAACGAACTATCTTATCGGATAAGGCAAACGAACAAACGTAGAAATAATAATGAAATGAATAATTTTAAAGAATGTAAAACTTACAACGTAAATTACATTTTTCCGTTAGTGAAATTCTCAAGTACGTGTGAAAACGTCCAAAATTATCCGTTAAAGGATGTTTTTGTGCTGCATCGTCGACTTTTTTCCCCTTTTCGAATCACGAAAAATAAATAAATAAGTAATGATGATAAAAAAATCAATTTAAATTTAAAAATTTTCCATTTTTGTTTTTTCATTTAGCATAAAATATAAAAAAAAATTTTTGTTCTACCGTTTGAATTGTTGATTCAGACGTTGGCACCACTGCTGACGATGACGATGACGACAACGATGACGCGGACGACGCCGACGCCGGCGACGACTTTAACCGAAAATAAATTTTTGAAATGTTTAGTCTATTTCGT
Source organism: Pediculus humanus corporis (assembly GCF_000006295.1). NCBI lineage: Eukaryota > Metazoa > Arthropoda > Insecta > Psocodea > Pediculidae > Pediculus > Pediculus humanus. The sequence goes on from NW_002987346.1 coordinate 54,829, forward strand.
AGCAACATTTTTAATTATATTACATAAACTTTTTTTGTGTTATTTTATTATTAAATACCAAAAAAAAAAAACTTTAATTGTTATTTTATTCACGCGAAAGCACAACACAAAACTCACTAAAAGTTTTCAAACGAATTTAAATACCTTTAAAAAAAAAGTAAAAGAAAAAAGAAAGGAAAAAAAACGCTTGCGCGTCCGCCATTAAATGCTAACGTTCTCGGTCGTCTGTAATCGAAGTGGTAAAAAAAAACAATTATAATCCTTTTCGAATTGAAAATTCTATATTAACTTCATTAATAATAAAAAAAGAAACATTTTATAAGTAAAACAAACGAACACTAATAATTAATTAACTTTTTTTTTTGTTTTTAATTCTTTCAAGAAACAAAAGAATAAATATTCTTTTATATATAAATTTAAATTTTTTTTTGGTACCCGTCGACTAACTAATGATGGGTCAGACTAAAGTTAATTAAAGAATTTAAAAGTCGTTTGGAAAATTGTTTTTTTTTTTTTTTTTTGGCATGTAGATAATATTATTATTATTATTAAATTTAACACTTGTAATCTTTTAGAATACAAACATGGTGGATTCATTCAAGGTTTTTTTTTTTTTTTCAATGCCTTGCAAAAATTATTCTACAGTGAATCTTTTTCATATTTTTTGTGTTAAAATATCAAAAATGTGAATATTTTTATAAGATTTAGTATTATTATTATTATTATTTTATGAAAATAAATATTTGCTGACTTTGTTTTGATGTTAGATTAATTAAAGATTATTTGTTTTTGCTGAGTTTGAATTTTAAAAAAAAAAATTTTTTATTTAATTGAAAATGCCATAATTGTTTACAATAATTATTGATTTGTAATGTTTTTGTTATTGTTTTAGATGAATTGACAGTAAAATGGGAAAATTCTATACATGATAATAATAATAATTTTATTCATGATGATGATATGAAGATGAAAGAAATGTATAATAAATATTTTGTTTTTTTTTTTTTTTATTTGGAAATAAAAAATAAATTTGTAAATAATAATTTTTAATTGAAAATATTATTTGAGATTTAAATAGTTATTTAAATAAAAAAGTGAAAGTTTGATGATGAAATAAGATTTATTTGATTCATTTGTTTGTTTCACCATTCACAATATTTACTACAAGTAAAAAATTTGCTGTGGAAAATTTTAATTTAATAATTAAAATATAAAAACAAAATAAAATTAAGAATGATAACACTTTCTTATCATTAAATAGAATCTATTAAAAGTGACACTTTTACATTAAAATAAAAAAAAAAAAATTATGTTTTAATAAGTATACATAATTTCAGGATCATAGAATTATTGACCCACATTGGTTTATATTTTTAATTTGACATTGAAAAAAAAAAAAAAAATGGAAAGAAATTCAATAAAAATTCTTTTGAATTGATAAAATAAAAAAAATTGTTTTTATCATGTAATAAATAATAATTAATGTTTTTAGTTTTTAAATTATTTAAAATTAAAATTATTAAAAAGATTTAAAATTTTTACCTGAAAGTTTAGGGTAACGTTACACTTCACTGGACAACACTCTACGATTTTAAAAATAACAATAATTATTATATTAACCGGTAGTAATATTCGTAAAGAAATTTATTTTTAAATAAAAATTTAAAGAATTTTCTATAATTAGAAATTAAAATAAAATAAATTGATAATATTTTATCAATATAAATAATTACGCAGCAGCGCTACATACATAAATTTTAAATATTTTTTTTCCCGCCATATTTGGCAAATTCTGCCAACTTATTTTATTCATATAGTTTAATTATTCGTACTATTCGTTTGAAAAATTGATAAAATGTGTTTTTTACAATGATAAGACTTAAAGTTTTTTTTTTTTCTTTTTTTTTTTTTTTTTTTAAATAATAATAAAAAGCAACATGAAAGAAAATAAGAAATGATTTTTTTTTTTTAAAAAATGAATACAGTTTTTCTCTTTTAAAAACTCACCGTTTTACAAAATGATATTCATTACCGACCGATTGTTCACAAATGTTGGCTGTTTTAAAATAAAAATTACAGTTTCGGTTTTGCTCACAATTAAGAGACAGGATTTCAGTATGTTTTCTATTTTCAGTAGTGATGTATATAATTAATATTTTCTAAAAATAATTTATTACAATATGGAGCCGGACATATCAACTAAATCTTCAAACGAAATATTAACTGAATTATTTGGCGCTTTCAATGCCGAACCCCCCGATTTGAAAGAAAAATCTCAATCGAATAGTAAAAAACATAGTTCAAAACACAGTAAAAAAAAATCTAAAAAAAAAAGTCATTTGAAAAAATCTAAAAAAAAAAATAAAAGTAAAGATAAAAAGAAAAGGAGGCATTTAAATAGTGATACAGAATCAGAATCAGAATCAAATCATGTCAAAAAGAAAAAGAGTAAAAAAAAAAAAATTAAAAAAGAATTTTCATCACCTACAAGTGTTAATATTGAATTACCTGTTAATAAAGTTCCAATGGCTTTGGAAATAATGTTAGATGGAACTGTTGGTATTAAAGGAGAAGATGGTGTTATTACTAAAGTTCAAGATATATGTCAAAGTGACAATAATGTTTGTGAAAATAATACGGAGGACATATCGAATAACATTAATGATTGTTCATTAAATATTGTTGATGAAGTAGATACTGACAAAAAATTTGAAATTGTTAATTCTCTTAACAATAATAATAATAATAATGATAGTAATAAAGAGACTGAAGAAAAAAAAAATGAATCGAAAATTTTGCAGTTGTTTGAAACGGATTTCATCGAAACAGGTCAGCATTTAAATTAAATTTTAATTGTCTAATTAGAAAAAAGTTTTTTTTTTTTTTTACTTAAAATATGTTTCAGGAGATAAAAAAAAAAATAAAAAAATTCAAATTAAAGATCTTAAATTCAGTACAGTATTTCAAGAAACTGTTAAAGCTGTCGAAGAAGAAAAGAAAAAAAAAGAAGAAAGTCATGAAGAAGGAGAGTTGACAGATTCATCAGCTGATGATCAAAGTATTGGTAAGATGTTAATTTTTACTATTATTATTATTATTTATAATTTTTTAAATTTAATTAATTTCATAATTCAAATTATCGAGTTATTTGTATTTTAATTTTAGGTAGCAGCAAAGAAAAATTGAAAATTAAAGATCGTTCCAGGCGCAAGCATTCGAGTAGTTCGAGGAGTTATCATAAAAAACATAACTCGGAACATTCAAGGGTAATAAATGACATAAATTTACATGAAAGAATATTTTGTTGTAGTTTATAATAATAATTCATTTAATATTTTATAATTTAACACTAAAATTAATATTTGTTTTCAGAGGAGAAAATATTCGGAATTGAAATCAAGGTCTAGGTCTAGGTCAAGATCTAGATCAGACTCGAGATTAAAAAGTTACTATAAACGTTGTACAAAGTGTAAATCACATAAATGTAGATGTAGAAAATATAGATCTAGCTCTAAGGAACACCATTATTATACAAAACAAAGTTTTACAAGGTCTGATTTTACTCATTGTATAAAAGTTATTTTACAAGTTTTCTTAAATGTTTTCGAGTAAATAAAAAATTCAATTATATTTAAGGTCAAGGTCAAGGTCAAAATCAAAGTCAAGAGATAGGTCTTTGGAAAGAAGAAAATCAAGATCTAGTCAAAAACCTAAAGAGTCAAAACATCACATTAAAGATGAAAAGGATGAAGTTGTGTAAGTTTAATTATTGATAATTTTTTATTAATTAATACACGTGAGATTTTAATTATATTGTAATAATTGTAAAAAAAAAAAAAAATTGCAGATTAAATGAAGCAGTAGAAAAAATAGACAAGGAAAAATTATTGGCGATTGCGAGAAAAAATGCATTGAAATTAATCGATGCCGGTGTTGTACCAGGAGCAGAAAAATTAACCGCCATAAAAGCTGGAGGAAAAACCGTTAATGAATTGACTGGTAAATAATTATTAAATAAAATTAGGTTAATATAAGCGAAGAAATGGGCTAAATAAAAACAAATTTTTTAGAATATTGTAAGAAAATATCAGAAAAAGAAGCTCTCGGTGATGGTATTAGTGATATTGAAAGCGAATCGAGCGATGACGAAGAAAAACTTTTTCATCATCCCTTTCAAGTTCGTGATCGACCCAACAGTATTATCATGAACATAAAGGTATTTATAATTATTTTTTTTTTTTTAATTAATAAATCCATTGATCCATTACACTCCAAATTTAAAATTTAAAATTTGAATAAAAAATTAACTTTTTGTTTTTTTAGAATTCGATACCTTTACCAGTAAAATCCCTTCAAGAAAAAGCAGCAGAACAAGCAAAACAGTTAAGATTACAATTTCCGGTTTCCAGCGGTTCATCCCACAGGCGAAACGGTCTGTAATAAAAAAAATTGAAGTTTTTGAAAATTTGAATAAAAATTGTTTAAATTAATCACAATTGATTGATTATCTTTACAGAAAGCGAATGGGTACCCGTTTCGCCTAAAAAAGAAGAAACTACTTTTACGCCTTCCGTTACGCCCATGGTATCCAAACCACCTCCCCCGCTACCCATCGAAGCTCCAATACCTACGTCCATTCCTCCTCCTCCTATACCTGTAGTTCCTTTCATGCCTTCGGTTCCTCCTCCCGATTTTCAAAACAGATCCAATTTTCCAATGATGCAGTTTAATCATCCCGTAAGTTTTATTCCTTATTATTTTTTTCCAGAATAAAAAATAATTAACGTCCCTGATTAAAATGTATTTATTTTTATATTAAAATTTTAGCCGCCTAAATTAGACATAAGTTCAATAGTGTCAAAGAGATTGGAAGCCATAAGAAAATTACAAGAAAATCCACACGATTCACAAGCTCTTACTCAAATGTATAGTGCCCAGCAAGAGGTATTATTATTATTATTATTATTATTATTATAAACTTTTGTTATCATTATGGATTTGTTATGATGATACCATTCTTTATTCAGATGCAATATTGGGCGGAATCAAAACAGGAAACGGGTGCTTTTACCGGAAGCACTGGAGTCAAAGTTTTATCTCCATCAGAACTTTGTTTGGGAGCTCAAGCATGGGCAAGACGTGTAAGTTTTTTTCAAATTAAGAACAAAAAAAAAAAAAAAAGAATGCGGGCATTTTAAAACTTGATTATTCTTATTAAAAACGTTAATCATAACTTTTTTTTTTTTTGTGGTTTTTATTTTATATGAATTTTTTTTCGAAAAATTTATTTATTCATGCGGTAAAAAAGAAAACAAACGGGAAAACTTTTTTTTTTTTTTTTTTTTTTTTTCGGTATTTGCCCCCCGACAAATTCCCAGTAATGAACATTTAAAGGTTTTGCGTTTAAATTTAATTTTTATTAATAATTTGAAATATATATAAATAAATAAATAATAGTTTTTAATTCGTAAAGCCTATGTGGTACTTTCGTAAGCGTACTCAGCCTCGTAATCCCTTCCCCGTTGTTGGGAATACGAGGCTGGCATTCCTGAGAATCTGTTACAGGGATATATTTATATTATTGACATTGATGGTATCTCATGTGTCTCTTCGATGCCGAAGCTCAATGTATCAACCCACAGCACCTGTGCTGGAATGGAGTTCCCGTTGATGATGATGCTGCTTATCGGGATTTTCATCACGGCGGCTGGGTACGTTTGAAAAAAAAAAAAAAAAAAAAAAAGATATATCGTGACGGAAGAGGAGTGATTTTCCTCTGATAAGAGGTCGTTTAGAATAAAGTCCCTCTTCTCCCTCCCTCCCTCCCTCCCCCCCCATTAAATTTTTCATAAAAAAAAAAAAAAAAAAAACGTTTTTAATGGTGAAATTTTTTTTTCAGTTATTAATTTTCTAGTACGATATATGATTCAACAATGATCTCTCTCATTCGAATTCTGATAATTAATTATTTATTAAATAAAAAATTTCAAGAGTAATTGTTAATGACGTCATTAAAAATTTAAATTTCGAGGAAGAGGGAAAAATAACATAACAGTTATTCATATTGTCGTTTCAGATTTTTTTTTTTTTCTTTGGATAAAAAAACATTGTAAAACTAAAAAAAAAAATATACAAATTTTAAATACAAAAAATAATTGATTATTATTATCATTATAATTATTATTATTATTATTATGTAAATTTAATTTGGTTTGGTATAAATTGTTTTAGGATCAGTTAAAATGTGCTACACCAGTTACTGGTGGCATGGGAATGACTTTACTCCAGAAAATGGGTTGGCAACCGGGTGAAGGTTTGGGAAAAAACAAGGAAGGAACTTTAGAACCTTTAAGATTAGAAGTAAAAATGGATAAAAAAGGTAAATTGATAATTGTTCAGTTTTTAAATTGATTGTGAAGAGATTTTATTTACTCGGTGTAAATTTCAGGTTTGTTAGCTCCTGATGAATTTCGTAAAGGGAAAAAACCTGCCAATTTTACTGTAGGAGCTCCTGCTCAAGTAATTAAAAATTTAGATGGTGAGAATGTTTTTTTTTTTTTTTTAGTATTTTTTTTTTTTTTCAAATCATTTATTTATAACAAATATATGTGATAAATAAACTGATTTGTTTTTTTACAGGAAAGCATCCGGTTTCTTTATTAAACGAACTTTGTAGCAGAAGAAAATATGGAACTCCACAATTTGAACTTTGTTTTGAATGCGGACCAGATCATAAAAAAAATTTTTTATTTAAGGTATAAATTTATAGTTTTTTTTTTACTTAAAATTATTATTTTTTATTAAAAATATTAATAATAAGTAAAATAATATATAATAATAAGTAATATAATATTAAAATAAGTAAAATTTTTAATAGGTGATAGTTAACGGAGTCGAATATACGCCTACCATTGCCAGTCCTAATAAAAAACAAGCTAAAGTAGAAGCGGCTGCAGTTTGTCTTCGCGCATTGGGAATTATTCCTAATAATATTTAATTATATTAATTAAGCGACAGTTAAAATAAAGTAAATTTTATTAATATTTTTCTATCAAATAAATTTTTAAATGACCCATTCCCATTTTAAAATTTTAAATGTTACCGTTAGAAAAGTGCAATTAACCACCTCCTTTTTTTTTGTCTATTGACACGTACACGTATTTGTGATTCATGGAACAAATTTTAACGGTCAAAACATTCTAGTTTGGTTTTTTTATTTTCAAATGTAATACTATATAGTTATAAAAATATTAAAAATATTATCTCGTTTTAATTATGAGACCGACACAGTATTTTTACAACAAAAATTCAAAATTGGATTCTACCGGTATACCTTTAAATACAATGAAAGCAAAGGATTTTGATACGTTAATCACTGGTAAATATTTATGATTTGATTTTAATTAATTAAATGAATTGCTTTTAAATATGACAATAATTTATTGAATTAATAATAAAAAAATCACTGGTGATGTGAAATTTTGTAATTATTCTTAAAATATATTGAGAATTAAGAAAAATAAAAGCAAAATGTCGTACACACTATAAAAGGGATTGGAATTTTTTTGAATTTGGTAAAGGTTTATTGATAAAGTTTACAATTCTTTATTTTTAAAATATGTAATATTTATGAAGATAGTATTAAAAATAAAATCATTGTGCTATGTAATTTATAGTAGATAATATATAATAGTAACATACAAGATAATTTATGGTTGTAAGATTATAATACTCTATTGAGAAAATTATTTAATTTAGGAAAAAAAAGTTTACCTCCTACAAAATTTAGAGAAGGAAGCCAAATATTTAAAATACCTGATTCAAATGCATTACCAATGAAAAAGCAAACTTATAAATCTGGATTTAGTCCATTACGAAGAGTACGTTTAGGAAGAGTTACACAAGATTCGAAGGTAACTAAAAAATAATAATATGTGAATCGTAGATTTATAAAAAATTTTAAATAATAATTATTTTAACTTAATAGTGAACAATAGAGCATTTCTTAACAAAGGTAATTTTTTAGATAAACAGTAAAAAATTCTCATTGAATAATTTTTTTTTTTTTTTTTTTTCAGTCAATGCAAAATCCAAAAATGAGTTTTCGTCCTCATTTTTTAAATTCCAATGCAAAATCATTTTCATCCACAAATACGAGTAAACAGTTAAGAAAAGAATTGGTAGAAAAAATGGTTTTTTTAGCAGAGAATGCTTTAAAAGAAAATAAAGGAGAATATAAACAATCAACTCCTATAAAGCCCATACCAAAGTTGACCCCGAAAAAAACTCCAAAATCCAGAAGTTACATATTGTTGCCAGAATTTGTTAAAAAAGTGCCAGATATAAATGAAATGAGAACCCCTGTGAAAAATTTAATTAAAAAAGAAGTATTTTGTTCATCTGTAAAAAAAACTCCCTCGAAAAAAACACATGCACAAGAAGATAAAAATAAAAAAAATGTTTTACAAAATCCATTGGAACTTGATAATAGTTCTTTATCAACTTCGATTGCCAAGGATGTTATCATAAATGAAATTGGAAATTTTTTTCAATCGTATAACAGTAAAGTAAATTCATTATTTGAAAAATGTATGTCTGTAGACGATAATTTTGAAGAAGAAGTGAAGAAACTTCCAGAAGGTGAAATTTATGATAAGTTTTGCTTTTATCAAGCGGAAAAAGAAGTTATATCAAAAGAATTAATTGAGTTAGATGAAAAATTTGCATGTTCTCTTAAAGAAAAAAAACAAAGTAATGAAAAATTATTGGAATTTATTAATGAAAATCGAAAATTATTCGAAAAACAATTGGGAGTTCATAAAAAATTTGAAAAATCAATTTCGTGTATTTTAAAAAATTACAAAACAAATAATAAATGTGAAAAAAAAGAAAATAATGATTTAGAGGAATGTTCAAAACTTATTCCTAGTAGTAAACAAGAGGAAACAAAAGATTTTTTAAACAAGATTGAAAGTTTTGAAGAAAAAAATAAACCTGTACTTCGAAGATCACTTAGATTGTCGAAACTTCCGAGAAAAATAACAGAATCAACTCCGTCTAAAAAAAAATTATCACATGTGAATAGTAAATCTAAAAATATTTTAAAATCAAAATATTCTACAAGAGTAAAATCTAAAATTTAAATTTTAATTAATCATTATTAAATTTAGGAAATTATTAATAACAATAAGTATCATATATATAGATATCACATGTTGCAATTTTTTTGTTAATAATATATGTAACCTTTTGTGAAAACAAATTTTTCATCATTATTAAATTAAAATTTATTTATTTAAAAGAAAAATTAATAAATAAATAAGAGCAAAGTACTCGTAGGTAGTATTCTACGTATGTTCAAATAAAAATTTTTATATTTAATCTTTTTATATTAATCATACAATTATATTGTTCATGTAATAATTTTATTCGAGAGCTTTAAAGCTTGTATTAATGGCTGCACTAATTTTTTTAACAGTTTCTCAGCTTATTTTCTTATTAAAATTCTTTCCTTTTATTATTATATTTTTAAAAAAAAATTGTAAATAAAATTAATTTTAATATTAAATATGATAAAATATTTTTTAAAAATGTATTTGATCATTTTTGTTTTATTATCCTAATCTATTTATGAAATGTATTAAGTTTAATTTTATAAAACTTTTATTAGAAAGTAGTTTAGTTTTTTTTTCTTTTTTAAACTTTAAAATCTAAGTGAAACTACAGAAATTTTAATTTACAAAATGTTGAATAAAATTTAAAAAATAGATTCAATGTAAAATTATAGAATTCAAAATCATTCGGAAAAAAGTTTAAATTAGAAAATTAAATAAATTTTCCAAAAAAAAATTATGAATAACTTTTAAATATTTTACATGGTAAAGTGTCGTGGAATTAGAATTCTTTCATACGTGATGCATACTTGTCTTACTAACACAACTACTCCTAAAAATGGCGTTTGTATGTTTAGGTCTTACATTTAAAATTTACAAATTTACGAATCCGGATATTATTTAAGCATTTTTTTAAAGATTTTATGCAGTTTTTATAATCGAAATGAGTGAAACATAATCGTTATAAGTTTACCGGGTGTATAGTTTTGTTTGAATTTTTAAATTTGAGTTGTTTCCTTTATGTCAATGAACTCTATTATTTTATTACCCAAGCCTCTTTAAATTATCAGCGGTGAAAATGTTGTAAATAGTGAATTAAATGCAGATGTTGACGAAGAGAGGTAAAATTTTAAAATGGAGACGGAATCCGTCAAATCCGCCTTGAGCGATCAGAGTTCGAAATCTCGAAAGTCCAGACGCAGGAATAGTCATAAAAACCATTCCTTAAGAAGTACTAGAAGTCGTAAATTAGACAACGGTATGGCCCCTTTTCAAACTGCTGTAACTCTAAATGATGATTCTAGAGATGGACAAGAAGTTATCGAAGTTCAAATTCTGCCACAGGTTCCATTAAATTTTTCTTATTGTTTTCTTTTATCTTGCCAAAATTTTATATAGAAAAATTAATGATAAAATAATATTTAAGGATGAAAATTGGGGAGAAAATACAACTGCTGTCACTGGGAATACTTCAGAACAATCAGAATCACTAGAAGATGTAAGTCAGTGGGCCAATGACAGCGACACAGGGTTTGGGTTTGCCTGTCAAAAATTTATTACAACCACCTTGACTGGATTTATTTCTGCTGCAGCATTTTTAAGTCCTTTAGCAATGGTTGTCCTTCCAAAAATCGGTTATTATTTTTCTATATATATATTTAAGTTTTATATTTATTTAATTTTTATACATTTTGTTTAATGTAAAAATTGAATTTTTAGGTGTTTTTAGTGCTTTAAATCCTGCAAACACTGTTAGTCAGCAACACAGATTAGCTTTATTATCTTGCGGAGCAGAGTGCAAAGGTTTATTAGTTTCTTTAGCATTTAAGTTAGTTCTTTTGGCTGCTGGTGCCTGGGCAGTTTTTCTCAGGGGAGCAGTTGCAACAATGCCTAGGATATTTTTATTTAGAGCTGCCGTATTAATTTCAGTATTTGTGTGCACTTTTACTTATTGGCTTTTTTATATCGTTCAGGTAATTATTTAATTTCAATTCAATACTACACAGTTAAAAATTTTAACAAAATTTATTATTCTATCGTTTGTTTATTTACAGGTTACTGAACAAGCTGCACTTGCCTCAGAACCTGATGCTGTAAGGTATTCATCTCTTGTGTCTTATGCTAGCAGTTTAAACGATACACTCCTGTTTATTTTATTCATAGCCGTTGTGTTACTAGAAATAAAACATTTACAACCGACTTATTATATCAAGGTAAAATATAAATATTTCATGTAACATGTACAATAATAAAATTTATTTGGAAATAACAAAATTTTTTTAATTTTGACTAAATATTTTCAGGTTGTAAGAAGTCCAGATGGTGAAAGTAGATCTTATGCAGTTGGTCAACTTAGTATTCAAAGAGCTTCCGTTTGGATTCTTCAAAAGTATTACACTGAATTTTCAATATATAATCCATATTTAGAACGCCTTCCGGTTTCTAAATCTCGAAAAGGAAATGGTTCAAGCTTTAAGTTTTACGAAGTCGATGGGGTTGCCAACAACACATTACAAGTAATATTTTATTTTAAAATTTTTACCTCTTTGAATCAATTCTTTTATATATTACATAATAATAGAAGATAGGATAAATAAAAATAAAAATTGTATGTTTTGTTTATTTAAACAGAATAGCCAATCAAGAGCCATGTTGGCAGCTCATGCTAGAAAAAGAGATTCAAGTCATAACGAACGTTTTTACGAAGAACACGAATATGAAAGAAGAGTCAAAAAAAGGCGAGCCAGACTTGTGACTGCTGCTGAAGAAGCTTTCACACATATAAAACGATTACACAACGATCAAGGTAAGAAATTACAATTTTTTGCTTTACTTAAGAGGAGTAAATCATTTATTTTAAACGAATGAAATTTCAGTGCCAGGAATTCCAATGGATCCCACCGAAGCAGCTCAAGCAGTATTTCCCTCTCTCTCGCGAGCTCTTCAAAAATATCTACGGGTAACTCGTCAACAACCTCGTCACACCGTCGATTCAATATTGAGTCATTTGGCCATGTGTTTGAGACACGATTTGACTCCTAGAGCTTTTCTCGAACCATTTTTAGTGCCTGCACCCGTCATGCAAAACGAAAAAGAACAAAAACCCGTTCAATCTTGGTCTCTTGTGTGCGAAGAACTTCTCTCACGTCCTCTCAGACACGGTACGACGTTTCAATTGAGGCAGAATGACGTTTCACTTCTGTGTCAAGTAAGAACATTGCCACATTTTCACATAATCGAAGAAATCATGGATCCAAAATCTAATAAATTTGTTTTGCGAATAAATTCAGAGACTTCCGTTTGATTTTGGTAAACAAAAATAATAATAATAATAATAATTAACTTTAGGTGATAATTTTTTTTTTTTTTAAAACAAAAGCAGCTTGCATACAATGTTAAAAATTTTATAAATACTCGATAATGATATTTGTGGAGTTATAAGACTAATATTACAGTAAAAATTATTCATTAATTATTTAAAGCATCACAAAGCATTTATTTTAAGCTTAAAAAAAAAAAAAAAAAAAAACTTTTAGTACATAATACTCATAATAATAATAATAAAAATAATAAATTAAGAGTGAACAATATGACACGCAAAACTTTTTTTATTTTTATTAAAAAACAATAAACAAACAGACATTTTTTTTTTTTTAAAGAAAGTATACACACGCAAATAAATTATTAATTATTTTTACATGGTGGACAATAATTTTTATTTTTATCTTTTTTCTCTCTTTTTTTCATTTCTTTTTCAGTCTGTAATGAAATGTATGAAAAAAAAAAAATAATAATAATTAATATTTGTAAATTAAAATAAATAATGATAATGTATTTAAATATGTACTCGATTAAAATATGAATTTTTTTATAAAGTTTTTGTGTAAATGTGAATTTGTAAAAACAAAAAAAAAAGAAAAAGAAGAAAAAGTTTCAAAAGGTTGATTATAAATGCTTATTAAGGGTGACCCTTCTAAAAAAAAAATTTATTAAAGGGACCAAAAAAACATAATAGCTTGCTTAGCTTTATATATAAAATCATATACATATCTAAAAATACATATGTAATATAAATATTAAATATATATTATGTATATTTAAAAAAAAAAAAAAAAAGGAAAACTGATACCAAACGATATGAATTGTTATTTTTCAAAAGTTTCCCCCCCCCCCCCCCCCAGAATAATAATAATATTTTAATTATTTGTAATATTTCTCTCTCTCTCTCTTCATTCCGACAAGAAAAAAGTATTCGTTGTAATTTAAATTATTTTTTTTTTCATAATCGTTTAATCAAAAATAATTAAATCAATGACTACATGTACATTTTCATTTTTTTTTTTTTAACATATGAATAAATTAGTGGTTTTAGCCAAAGATTAATTTTTTTTATAATTATTATTATTATTACTACTTTTTATTGTATTAAAAAAAAAAAAATTTGTTTTAGAGTAAATGTAATTTTTTTTCCCCCTTTTTTTGTAATTTTTTTTTTTATAAAAAAAAAAAAATACTTTTTTAAGTGCATGATATTTATTAATATAATTAAATATATAAAATTATAATTTTTTTTTTCTTTTTTTCCCCCTCCCTCCCTCCCTCCCTTTCTCCTTTCCTCCCTCTTTTTTACATTCAAGTTTTCGATTAGTATTTTGTTGTCGTTTGAATATATTTAAAATTAATTTGTATTATTTTAGGATTGATTAGAATGGAGGAAACAAAAGATGTATTTAAAGTTAAAAAATACAACTGAAATCAATATGTAATAAAGGTAGTCACGTGATTAAGAAAGGAAGAAAGAGAAGATTTGGATTTGGAAAAATTTTTCTTTGGATGTCGTTAAAATTTTCAATGATTATTTCAAAGGATGAAAAAAGATGGAAGAGTTTGTCGCTAAGAACCATATTAAAATTATTGACTTGAAAAGTAACTTTAATTAAAAATTATTTCTGTGTACAATTACATAATATTTTAAATAATATTTTTTTTTTTTTAGCAGGAGTGAGAAATTTAGACAAAAGGGGGATAAGATAAAGGAAATGAAAATTGGATTATTGGACTACTACTGGTTACAAAATATTTTAGTTTTATGACATAAATTTAATTTCCTATCCGGGCTGTTTATATTGAAAAATAGAAAATTATTTTTTTTGTTGATCCTGTAATAATAACAATATTAATAATTTATTTTTATAATATTACAAAAAATGATTTTTCTTATATTTAATGAGAAAAAAATGACTAAATATTTTTTTACGTTTATAATTAAAAAAAAAAAAATGTTTTAAAAAATAATAACTTACATTTTCTAGTTCGAAAGTATAATGTGTTATATGTTTTCCTCCAAGTTGAACTTCTAATGCAGGAACATTTAATATAATGTAGTTTCTAATAAGATAAATTACTGTAACTAAAGTTACAACATATTTAATTAAATGACTGAATATTTGTTTCGGTGTGAGATTGTATGAATCTGGATTAGCAAATTCAGGTAGCAGTATTACAGCTTCCATTGGAACCTAGAATAGAAAAATAAATGTAACATTATTTAATTCTAAGTAAAATTTTTTGTAAATTAATAATAAACTTAGTTTAAACTTGTAAAAGGAATTTTGTAGCAGGGCTCGAATAATCTTTAAAAGTTAATAACAATTAAATGTGTTTAATAATTAACTATTTAATTTGTAACTTATGCATGTGAATAATTGTTGTATTAATACTTTTAATAATGACGACATACTGGTTCGAGAAAATCTCTTCTCATATCAGGAAAATCCCAATGGTGATAAGGATCTCTGTCTTCATATCTTTTGTAATGGGATAAATCTGGATAATCACCTAAAGCATCACCATCATCTGGCATTGGTTGATATTCTTCGGGAAGTAAATTGTATTTTCTTGCAGCGGCATTTCTTTCAGCTTCAGTTTTGGGATAAGGGCCAGGTTTAAAATCAGGATACCAATCTTAAATAAATTTTAATGTTTAATTAATAATTATTCGTATTTATATAATAAAACGAGTTAAATTATTTATTTTACATACGACACTGTTTAACGTTTGATACGGATAGTGTTCGTAAAGAATCCAAAATTAATCGAGAATTGAAACTTTTGGCTAATATCAATGCCATTTTAAAAAAATTTCAATATGTAGGATTTATAGCAGTAGACAGACGAAAAACAATAATTTTCTAAAGGCACGACATTTAAAATTAAACGCATTCATGCATGAAAAACGTAGACTTGTGGTCCATCTTTTGAACAAATGAATTTTTCAATTTTGTGATTGTGCTTATAAAATTAATAATTTATTATTAAAAAATTATTTTTGCGTTGTTAATTAAGTAAAATCATTATTAAGTAAAAAAAATATATTTTTTTTAAATAATAATGGAACCCGAAACCGTACTTAAACATCACGTCTTGCAAGCAACTAAAATAGTTGAGGATCAATTAGATGCCGAACTTGAAAAATTAGATCGTTTGGACACGGATGACTTAAGAAATCTACGAGAAAAACGTTTAAAAGAATTAAAAAAAGAACAGCAAGACAAACAAGAATGGCTTGCACAGGTATGTTGAATATTTTACAAAATGAAAACAAAACCGGTTAGAAAATCCCATTTATGATGTATATATGTAATATACTAAATATAAATTAAATTTTGTTCAGTTTAAAGAATGAAAAATTAAATTTTTTTTTGTTTAGGGTCACGGTCAATATTTACAACTCGATAACGAAAAAGAATTTTTTGAATATGTCAAAATGTCGTCAAATGTCATTTGTGTTTTTTTTAAAACTTCATCGCAGGCATGCGATATATTAGAACATCACATGAAAATTTTATGTACCCAACATTTAGAAGCAAGATTTATGAAAATCGATGTTGAAAAAGCTCCCTTTTTAACCGGTAACTATTATTATTTTGTATAGTTTTTATGATACACATGGAACGTGGGTTTTGAATGAATGAGTCATGGGTGGTAGTTGAATGGAGGATCATAAATTCAAAATGATCATAAAAACTTGTTTGCACAATTTCATAATCATTTATGCCTTTGGGTTGTTATTTTGTTTTAAGGTCGACTCGGAATTAGAGTCATTCCAACAGTTGCACTTATCAAAGATGGAAAAGCTGTCGATTATATTGTCGGTTTTACTCAATTGGGTAATTGTTATGAGTTTTCAACTGAAATGCTCGAATGGAAAATTGCTCAAAGCGGAATAATTAAATATTCTGGAGATTTATCTGTGCCTCCGGATCAAAAGAAAATTCAATTGAATACATTAATGGAACAAAAGAAAACTATAAGGAGTTCAAATAATGCTGGTAACGATTCAGATGATGAATTTTTAAACAACTAAAATTTACTCTATGGTAAATTTTTTTCTCTTTCTTTCTCTTTCTTAACATTTTAAGTTAAATCCTTTTTTCTTCTTCTAACTTATTTTTATTATTATTATTATTATTAATTTGACCCATTTTTTTTTTTTTTAAAAGCACAAAATTAATAAAAAAAAAAAAATGTTGTGCCTTTGACTTTTGCAATAAAACATAAAATTTTTTTAACATTGAATAATTAATCATTATTATTATTATTATTAATTAAAAATTTTTTTTTTTTAATATTTGTAAATAAATGAAATTTATTATTTAAACAAATTGATTTTCAAATAATTATTATTGTTAATCAAAGGAGAAAAAAAAAATGCATTTAATTTTTATAAATAAAAGTATTATAACTTATTAACAAATACATTTTATATTTAAAATATATATATATATATAAATAAATTAAATTATTTAATAATAAATTATAAATATTGAAAATAATAATAATAATAAATATAATATAGACTTTTCTATTTCTATTTCAATATTTGAATGGATTTTCACATTCACATTCACATTAATGAGTCATAATTTACATAAAATTATTTTTAATAATTTTTCTGTGTTACATAAACACGTGATTATCATTATTATTATTTAGTTTAATATATATATATATATATATATATATATATATATATATATATATATATATATAAAAACATATTAAACTCAAATTCGAGTTGCTACTGATTGATTGATTGATTGATCTATCGATTGATTGTTTAAACTGAGATGGGACCGTCGCTGGCTATGCTTTCCATGTCGTCGCTGTCGCTGCTTGTCGATACTATGGCATTTCCAGGTATTGCCACTCTCGCATATTCGTCCGTTTCCAACGACTTGCAAAAATTTATCGCGTATTTTAATTTTTGCTGTAAAACGGACTGAAAGAAAAAAAAAATTATAAGGGGATTTTTCGAAGAGGGGGAGGAGGGGTGTGTGTGTGTGTGTGGAAAACTATAAAACCTAACAAACTCACTCACCTTGCAAGAATATCTTGGCATTTTTAAAAGGAAGAAACACGTGTAACTTTCCGGTAGAAAATGATCCGGAGGATTGTACGTGTCCAAAACCTTTAAAAAAAAAAAAATTTTAATGTGAAAACCTTAAAACCTTAGAAATCAGGCACGTTTTTTAATGCCCCCCCCTTCACTCATTCCTTACTTGCAAAACAAAATCTCTTCCTCTGAAATCGGCAATAGTTCTTGGCAACCTCGTTCTTCCCCACGCGAACCTTAAAAACAACGACCTTTCCTGATTCGTGAAATCTTCCATGATTTCCCAAAACCATTGGACGAGAGGTGCGGTCGCATCTATACCCTTGTACGTGGCAACCGATTTTAGTAAGTTTAACGGAATGTCTTGCGATCCGCAGACCATTGTTTCCAACTCGTAGCCGCTGAAGAGTGAAAGCAACGGAACCGGAATGACTTTGGCCATACCTTCTCTCACGGCAGCGATTTGTTTATCGAATTCGTGCAACCTGAAATTATATTGTGGGTGTCATTCGCGGGTTTTTGGGGTCGTCACTTACATGTTAACATACCTGCAATTTAAAGCTAATCGTACGTATTCCTGTCGATTATCTATCGTCACGTAACGATATCTTGTTGATAAAGGCACGTCAACACCTGAAGCGGATGGAGTCGAGAAAGGCATTTCTAATGTCTGGAAAACTTTTTCCGATGGATCCATGTCTCGAATGCAAAGAAGTCCTGGAAAACAATTTTTTTTTTTTTTTAATTGACTTTCCGTCGGTCGGCGGGAGAGGGGGCGGGAAAATTAAAAACTCACCTGGAACGTAATCTCTGTCTATTTCCGTCAAATCAGCAGGAGTTAAAGTCATTCCAGCTAATTGTTTCCATACAGGCTCGGCAAGATTAAGGCTTAAAGGGCTTCCGGTTCTTATGGCGATTCCCATTAATATACCTGAAAGAATTTCGATAAATTTTTTATTATTAAAAAAATGCATTCCAAGGGCATTTTACGGTAATAATAATAATAATAATAATTACCCAAAAATTTAAACATTTGTAAATGATGAGTGGTTTTGGCGTTTGGATTTAGTAGAAAACAATCTCTGTTCGTTCCAGTATCGTCTCGACCGTTGGGAGTCACGATCAAAAGTGGTAGGGAGCCATTTTGGAGTTCGTCACACATTTCGGCAATGCTTTCACTGTAACCTGGACAAAAAAAAATTAAACGATTGATAATTTTTAACCGATGAGATTTTCCCGTTACAGTTAGTTGTTGAACAATTTGAACACGAACCTCCTCCGCAATCGTCAACGGATTCTCCGACAAACTTGACTTTCCAAACTCTGTGAGGAAGAAATAGTGATTCCTGAGTGAGTAGAGACATTTTATTAACCATTTGTCCAAAAACTGATTTCATGCCGTCGGGCCCGGCCAAACCACCTTTGCTACGAGATCTTTTTACTTGAATTCTATTAAGCTCGATGACGGGTCCATGTTGTTTGTCTCTCACCATTGTAGTTTGTATAACCTTTTACGCGAGAGAGAGAGAGAAAACGTTATTATCATAAAAGACAAACTTTTTTTTTTTTTTTAAATCAAGAAAATAATTAAAAACCTTTCTGAAAGTAGCTTCTTTCACCGAATATACTAAAATATCTCTGAGTTGATCCAAACTTCCTTCTCCTTCCATTGGGAACATTGCCACGTTGGGACTGACTAGCTCGGAAAAATGATGAAGCAAAACCAAACGATTTCTAAGAGTCGGCAATGAAATATCACGTACGAGATCGTATTCCATGGGAGCATCAACTGGAAGGTGAGTTGCCTGTAAATGAAAATAAATTTTTGATAAAATTTATTGGTTTTTAATTTTTCAGTGTTGTCAACACTGATAATACTAACGTACCGAAGTAGATTTGTTAGTGCTCCAGGCTAAACTGTGCGCAGAGCCGCAAGCGACACGATTTATATTTTTTCCTTGGAGTGTAACCACCAAACGAGGACGATGAATAGCGTTCATGGTACCGTCACCGAGTTGACCCTCGTCGTTGTCACCCCACGTAAAAACTTCTCCTAAATCGCTGCAAGCTACGCAATGCAGAGAACCCGTGGCAATGCAAATAATTTTTTTCCCTTGAAGTGCTGCGATTTTTTTAGGATGGCGAACGTGTTCGTCGGATCCGTGACCCAGTCGATGGTAATCTCCTTTTCCCCTGATGAAAAAAAAAAAAAAGAAAAAAATTATAATAATACTAATACTAATAATACTAATAATACTAATTTTTTTAATAGATGACTAACCACGTGTACACACTTCCAGATCGAGTGAGTGCTACTGAAAATTGTGATCCGCATTCGACTTTCACTACTCCGAGTCCGGCTAACGATTCTATTTTCATTGGAATTTTACAACCGTCCGACCCTCCGCGACCTAATTTTCCATAATCGCCATCTCCCCAAGACCACACGTTATCATCGTCTGTTATGCAAAGAGTTTGAGCATCTCCGCTTCCGCAAGCAATGTCAATCACTTTAAATCCAATTAAGGTTTCGACCTAAAAAAATTTTCATGGGCATGAAATAAAATTTTTTTTAAGAGTGAAAAATTAAATGACATCTTTAAAATTTTACCAATTTCGGTTTCATTTGATCTTCGCTGTCTCCGTGACCCAACCGACCGTAGCGACCTTTGCCCCACGTGTAAATTTCTCCGCCAGCCGTGACGGCAGCCGAGTGAGCGCCACCGCACGCGATATCAACAATTTCTTTTCCTTGCAGAGCATCTATTAATTGAGGATGATCGCAACCGTTTTTGTTACCGTGACCAAGTTTACCGTCATCACCTTCACCCCAGGAATAAACTTTACCATCGGTTGAAAGTGCCAAACAATGTTTTCCACCGGAATTGACGGCAACCTGCGAATATTATTATATCGTGAGTAATCAAACGTCATTTTCTTCAATTTATTTCGTTTAGCTTCATACTTTTTTAATAAAAATATGTTGTATGGATTCCAAAAGAGTCGGCGTTAAAATTGTATCCGTGCCACCGAGACCCAATCGTCCTCCGGCACCGTATCCAGTCGCATAAACTTTTCCGTCGGATGTTACGGCTAATAAAGTTTGTTCTCCTCCGACAAGTTGAACTGGTCTTAAAGCGGACAAGGCTTCACAAGACGTTGGAATTTTCACTTTAGGCCCTTCGACTCCTCCAAGTTGTCCTCTGTGATTGTGTCCCCATCCGTATATCGTTCCGCTACCACCCCACGTCAGAGTCCAATCCTCGGGTTTTCTAAAATTAATTATTTCATTTTTATTTTCCATTATACATTTATGTGAAACACATTTCAAAACATTCCAAAAATTATTACTTACCTATTTAACCAAAGCAAAAGTTGTCGATCTTGTTCTTGCTTGAAAAGTGCGTGATCTTCGTGATGACATTGTATTGTTTCATCATCTGGAATCATTTCCGCTATTTTTTTCTTCACTTCTAGACAAAAATTTTGAGGGAGACTGTTTCGATTGATGAGAGAAGAAGCAACTCTTGACGCGATGCAATATCTGCGGAACCAACACCACTTATGATGATTTTCCGACGAATGAGAAAAAGAATCCAAACCTGGGAAGAAAAAAAAAAGGTTTTACTCGTGAGTACTATTGTACCTTAAAAATAGCATTTAAAAAAAAAAATTTTTTTTACTAACCCAAATCGCAGGCGAGCGCAACCAAAACTTTAAAAAATGAACTGTGCATTAAATGTCTGCCATTTTTAACTAATGGCTCCTCGTATTCATATTGACGTAAAAGAGCTTGAGGTAATCCTTTCAAAAGCGTCGATAGAGCCGAATCTCTGTTTTCAGAGTCTATGGTGTGAACGGCTATGAGTTTACTCAAACCCGATGACATTAACCTTCGTAGACCTTGTAATGCCCAAATCCGTTGAGAAGCCACTTGAAAAGCAAAAAAAAAAAAAAAAAATTAATTTAGAAAAAAAATTCGAAATGGCAAACAATTAAAATCAAGGTTCAAACGTACGTAGAGTGCTTAACTGGGCACAAGCTGCCAATGCGGCTGCCAATCTAGCAATTAAATTTCTATTTGTGCTCAATCCTAATCGTGAATCCAATAAGCACATGGCAAGTTCCATTGAAGGTTGCGAAAGGACGGCACGGTCGGAACCTAATTCTTTACAAATTTTAGGTTCGGCTATCGGATAAACCGTAAAACGCCATCCCCAGCCATTAACCGAACCATCCGTTGTGAATTTCCAACGCAACTCATCGCCTGAAAATTATATTTTTTTAAAACTCGATAATTTTAGGTTTTTTTTTTTTAACGTTAACGATAAACGAACCTTTTATTAATAATTCAGATGACCAATCACTCCATTCTCTTCCAGATCTAACGGAAGCCGTTTTCCCAGAACCGTCAATTATGACGAGAGGATCGTGACGTAATTCAGTTGAACATTGTTTGTCAAATTCTACGTGCAAAGCTTCGGCTCCAGGGATTTTCACGTGGCCGGTCAAAGACACACCGTTAATGTAGGGATGACTACTTTCTTGAGTCACGGGCTGCAATTTGGATTGAAAAGAATGTGTGTTCATTGCGACGTCTTCCAACTCCGTCACGCATAATTCTAATAGCATATCAGATACGGCACTGGAAGAAGCCGCCATTGCTGAAAAAAATCGATAAGTTGATTGAATAGTCGCTTTTTATTTGTTTTTTTACTGATAAAAATTTTTTTGGTACCAATCAAAACATTAGAAATTGTTTCTTTCGCATTAGGTCCTGCTCTTCCGGCTACGGCTAACTTTAAGAAATCAACTAGCACTCTAGCATCATTCTGATTCAGCAAACAAGAAAAATCGTCTAAAACAGGTATGCTAGGATCATTAGGTTCAGTTGTTCCAATCACTTGAGCGTGTGAAGTCACCGTGGCCGCAATTACACTCATTGCGCTCGCCGATAATTTAGAACTTTTCGATGAAAGGCTGGCTGAACTCGTTAGTGATTGGAAAATCATGACTGGATTTTCAATTTCGCTTTCGGGGGAAACTCTCGAACTCTAAACACAAAAAATAATAATACTAATCTTTTTTTTTTTTTTTTTTTTTTTTTTTTTAACAACAGAAAAAATTTTAGTGACGATATTGATGTAATCACCGATGGAATGGCTTCGTTTGCGTTTGCTAGAGCTTCACCGCCACCTTGAGAAATTTGAATTGCTGAACTATTCGAACCATCTTCGACGGGACTGTTTGCCGAATATTTCAAATTGATGTGCGGTGGAGATGTGACGTTACTACTATGACTAGATAATGCTGCCACTACGCATTCTCTGGCGTGTAAAATTTGCAAAGCAACAAGTATGTGTTGAAGAGCTTGCTGTTTGGCCACATTTGAAGCAAGAGGCAATACCAACTGAGACAGAGTTGAATGGTAAGAATTTGACGCGGAAGCTGACGAATTTTGCTTAGATTCTTCTTCTTCATTAACAACCGAATCTGTTTCTAAAATCAATTAAATCAATAACTTTAATCTTTTTTCAATAACGCATAATTTTAATAGTTAAAAAAAAAATAGAAAAACTAAAATTTACTTAAGCAAAGGGCTCCCAGGGGATCTTTTAATGCTGTAAAAAGTACCGGTTCGGTCATGTTCGGAGCATGAGTATCAGAAGTCGTCCAAGCGATCGAATGAGAAGAACCGCAAGCCACGCGATTGACTCTCACTCCTTCCAGATTTAAAACCAATGACGGTTTTCTATTGACTAGAATGGTACCGTTTCCCTGCTGACCATGATCATTATCTCCCCAAGCATAAACCTTTACGTGATTTAAAAATTCAATCACTCTCCATAACAACAATTACCTCATACCACGTCACGATTTATTTTACCTGTCCCTGATCCGTAGCACATAAGCAATGTAAAGCCCCAACGGCAACGTGAACAATTTTTTTTTCGCTTAAACTTTCGACCAGAGTAGGTTTTCTTACGTGTTGATCGGAACCATGTCCAAGACGAAAATAATCTCCTTTACCCCACGTGTAAACTTGTCCAAATTTAGTCAAAGCTAAAGAAAATTGTGCTCCGCATTCAATCATGCAAACTCCCAATCCGTTGAGTCTTTCTATATTATGCGGAATGTCACAACCTAAAAATGTACAAAAAAAAAAAAAACAATCATCCGTAGTACTTAAATGTAAAAACAAGACATTTTCTTTTTTCGTACCTTCGCTTCCACCTCGACCTAGTTTTCCAAAATCCCCATCTCCCCATGAAAAAACAAGACCTTCGGCAGACAAAGCAAGAGTTTGAGCATCTCTTGAACCGCAGGCCACTTGAACGATATGATGACCCAAAAGTGCTTTCACCTATTTAAAAAAAAACCTAATCATTTTACAATCCGTATATTTATAAAAAAAATATTATTCGAAAAAAATCATACTAATTTCGGACGAAGCTGCGTCAAATTATCTCCGTGCCCCAATCTTCCGTATTCTCCCAAACCCCATGTGAATAATTCTCCTGTCGAAGAAATGGCGGCACTGTGAGAACTTCCGCAAGCAATATCTCTGATACGTTTAGATTTTAGCGCTTCTATCATTTTAGGTCTATCCAAACTCAATCGATTATCGTGACCTAATTTTCCATCTTCTCCTTCTCCCCAAGAAAATACTTTTCCATCGAGTGTGAGAGCCATGGCGTGCTTTCCTCCCGAATGAACCGCAACTTTTTTAATCACGTACTGGTTCAAAGACGTCAATTGACATGGAGTCGCCACATTATTGCTATGACCTAAACCTAATCTTCCGTTCGTACCTTCTCCACATGCGTACAACTAAAACATTATTATTTAATTGAAACCAAAGTGAAAACACGCTGGAAATTTTTTTTTTTTTTTTTTTTTTTTTTTCCGAATTATACCTTTCCATCGTAGGAAACTATAAACAAAGATTTTGATCCTCCAGCTATGTGAATTGGTTTAAGAGCTGTTAAACTCTCCGAATAAACAGGTACTTTGACTTTTGATCCTTTTAATCCTCCGAGTTGATCTTTATCGTTTAATCCCCACACGAATACTTTTGTCGGACTGTCGCTCCATAATTTTGAATGACTAGACGTTTCACTCAATGTTTTCACTTCCTACTCGTCAAAAAAATTTTAAAATATATTTCAGTACAGGTACATATAATAAATAAATTAATCCAAAAAAAAAAAAATACTGACTGGAATTTCTTCGTAATCAGTCGCTAAAAACGATACATTCAAAGGAAGTTCGTCATTAACCAATCTTTTTTTTCCGGTTATTAAAAGAGAATGAATTTTGCAATTGATTCCTCCGTTCCAGCACTGCTTAATCGCTATTTCTATACAGGAATAAAATTCTTTGACATCCGATAGGAGCGTGACTAGAGTATCCGTGTTTCGAATATTTATCGTCGCAAGTTCGATCAAAGAAGAAAACGTGTCTCCTCCGTAAACTATAATTAAAGACGGCATGTAACTATTATCCAACGGATCCAATAATATTTTTAAGGATTTTATTAGAATGTCCTGATGCATTTCGAGGCGTATCCAATGTTTTTCCTTCGGACCGCAACTTTCCCAAAACAATCCGGATTCGTCGAGTAAACGATGAGCCCAATTTTCCCGGGATGAAACCGTGAGCGTTTTTATACACCTCGCCCAATCATCGATAATCCCAACCTCATCTGCTACCGGAGTACTTTCCAATTGTTTCGCATGATGATATTTACCCGGTTTTCCGGCAAAAACAGCAGCATTTCCTGAATTTAAATTCAATCAATTAATTAAATCGAAAACCACATTTTTTCGTAATGAAAACAAATATAATTAACTCACCTGGTTCAGTGATTCTCATAAATCCGTGCCTGTGATTTTTTTTCGTGTAAAAACAATTTTCGCAATAGTTAAAATTTTCGCAAGCTTTACATTTAAATCTCGGGCCGATAAGGGGATACATTTGACAACCGTAGCAGTGAATACCCTCGTGGCACGACTGGACGATCTGGATAAAAAAAAAAATTTTTTTTATTTCTTTAATTTATTTTACGTTTGCAATAATTTTAATAGTCATTTTCTGACAGTGAAACGTGCGGTACCTCCATTTCAGAAATCAATCCAGTCCAATTTGATTGCTGTGGAAAATCTACTTTTAAATCTCGGGAATTGCTGCTGATACTCGTAACAATACCGACGCTATTATGATCAACGGATCCCCATTTATATCTCGGAGCTATAACGCACGATTTAACTTTGACTTTATCACCGATTTTAATCGTCGGAGGCGGAGGTAATGACGATGGAAATCCTACTAATTCAATGTGAATAAATCTCACCCAATACGGACTACCTTTTTGCTGCCAATCGACCTGAAAAAATTATACGCATATAACACCGTTTAAACCTAAATTAAACCTTAAAAATTTTACTTAAACCTTACCCTGACATTCAAGTCGTGTAATTCTTCCCGATCTATTTTCAAAACTCTCCCGATATCTCCTTCGTGAACCTCTTCGTACGTTTTACAACACCTAACGATCATACCCAAAGCTATATTATCCCGAATGTAAAGAGCATATTCGTCGTTGCTCAAAAAATCCGATCTTAAATTAAAAGATGGAGAAGTCACTCCTCGATCATTATAAGATACGTTTCCCTCATCGATATCGTCAGACATTGAATCGGTGTCGGATAATCCATCGAATGATGAAATCGTATCCGATGTTGATAAAGGCACATTTGGATTTTCTAATAGCCAGGCAACAAGTCTTTCAGCAGTTGGATCAACTCCGTTAGCACCTAAAAATAAAGCAAAAATCATTAGAAAAGCATTTGTTTAAAAAAAGAAAATTAATTTTATGCGACACTCACTCAGAGCCCGAATGGCAAATTCCACTCCTCGTCTGCTAAAACCCATTTCGGTGATTTGTTCCACGAGAGGAGTTAGAAATGGTGATGGAGTTCTAGGTTTTTTTTTTGAATTATGAAGTTTATTACTGGACGAAATAAGGGATGGTAATGAACATTCACTGGCAGGAGTTGCGGTTTCACTTTCTCTATTTCCTTTATTTATCATTTCGGATGCTAGATGTTGACTAATATTCAAAGCCGCCACCTAAAGTAATTAAATGTAATTATTAAAATTGAATCGTTGTATTTTATTTCAAAGGGATTTATATAATAAATACTTACCTCTAATTCTTCTTTACAAAAAATTGCTTTCAGAGGCGACGGTTGAGTGGCTTTCAACATCATTCTTTGAAGTAAAAATTGTTCGGAACTAGTTTCGACATCTTCTCCTTCGTTAAGTGCTTCCAGTGTCAAAACCATTTCGACAGACGGCTGTTTTAATATTTTTCTCAATATCCTTTGATGGCGAAAAAGTTGTCGGCAAGCTTTTATGGCTGCTAACTGATGTTGCTGTGATCTTAAAAGCGTCGAATTGACAAAAGCAGGAACGGATCTAGCGTGACGATTATCACTTATGTTGGTTGTGGTGTATGCTAAAATGCAAAAGTAGGAAAAATTATTTTCGTGCCGCGCAAGGTAAACTTTGTTTTTAAAATTAAAAAACTTACCTAATAAATTACCCCACATGTCAAGAGAACTTTCGTTAATGGGCATTCTTTCCAAATCGAATTGTAGCTGAGGAAATGATTTGCAATTTCCTATCGATAATTTTTTTTGATTTAGAGAATCATTTAATTGAACAACTAATTTTCCACTTTGACTAATGCGACAAACAGTTCCTTGACCTTCCATTAAATCAGATGTAACCAAACCTCCGATCCGAAGTCTCGAATCGATTCCTCCTATCATCGATAAGGCTGCAATAACTTCAGAATGAATTTTGACTGCAGAATCCATTTCATTTTCATTTTCCTTTAAAAAAAAAAAAAAAAAATTATTATCATAAACTTGAATTATCGCCAAAAAATTTTTTTTTAAAACCAACCTGAATATTCAACAGTGGACTATTCGTTAAAAGTTCACCAGCGAGTCCAAGTTTGGATAGTAAAAATTTGTTTAAACAATTATCCCAACCAGGTAAGGAATGTAAAGTTCTAAGGAGTAAAACACATTCTTCCCCGATAGTGCTGCTGTAAGTGGCTGTTAGAGGAACCCTTGGTTTCAAAAGCTTTGAATCTTTCTGCAAACTACCATCTTCTCTGCAAGTTAAAATGGTGACTCCCATTAAATGAAATAACTTATCTAAAAAATTCATTTTTGCAGCTGCATCCGTGTTCCAGTATGGTAAAACAGTTTTTAACATTCTTAGAGCCAAAATTTGAAGAGGAAGATTCACGGCAAGAGAATGATCTTGTTTTCCCGCCATGGCCAACAAAAGATTAAGCCAAGCTGGACTCGTGAAAGCCACAGCCATTGATTTACAACACGCTATAGCACGAACAAAACCTAGATTCGCCCACTTGGACTGTTGCATTTGACAAAAAAAAACCGTTTGATTCGAAGATTCTGGAGTTTTATTTCCGTGATAAATAATGTGCCTAAGTAATCCTGTTAGTAATTTAATTGACGATGTTTGAACATTGTCGGCCTCTATACCGCAACAAAGCGACAAATTGATTAAAAAATTAATTGTGGCTTCTTTTAATATTTTTTCAGGACGTATTTCGGACAAACTTGTTTCCAACTGAGCTGTCGACTCTTCATCCGAATCAGTTTCTGAAAATTAAAGGTAAGAACACATTATTATTATTATTATTATTATATAATTTCAAATATTTATTTTTAAAAAAATTTATACCAGCGTCAACGGGAGTAGGCTCGACGAGCTTCAAATCGTATTTTCCTTCTTTTCCCATTCTATACGAATTTGTCGAACCGTTATCCCACTGTACGCGAACCCAACCGTCAACTCCCAGCTCTCCAACAACCCTACCAACTCCGTTTGGAGGTCCATCTTGATCTCCCCATTTCCAATCGGCTCCGCGAGTCACCCGAGTTCCTAGCATTTTTTACAAAGTGATTAGTATTTTTTTAATTTCTCGGTAACTTTTAAAACCAAGTTTTTATTAATAATTTACCGATTTTGAGTTTGTTTGCTAATTCAGGTCCGGAAACAGCTGTTCCAGCTCCTTTAGATTTTTCCGCCGAATCTTCGTAAATCACATATTCCTCCGTTATTTTATGTTCTTTTTTCGGTTCCAAAACGGACTTTTGAAAAACTTGTTTCAACAATGTTTGCAATAACGATAGCACTCCAGAATTAATGACGAAGCTTATTTCGGTACCTTTGTAAGTCCTCGTTAAAATTGCAATCAAGCTTAATACGAATCTTATCCAGGAAACGCGTTTCGTCCATCCTATTAAAGAATCTTTCAATATTCCTTTTTCACCGAAACCATTACTTTTCCGATTGTTATCGGAAAATATTACGAATTGTCTTAACATGTCGATTACCCAGGACGATATTTTAGATTGAGCCAACGTCACCTGAGCTTTGTAATAAGGTGTGACCAATTGAATATTGTCGAGGAAATGAATGGGTTTGAATGTCGTCATTTTTCTCTTGTGATAATTTCCTAACCATCCGTTCAGTAAGGCATACTTTACCGAAGCAACCAAATGAGTTTTTTGTAACAAGTTGCTAATCATTTTTAAACCGCTTAATCGAATTTCCACTCTTTCCATTTGACAGTACATTGATTTTTTAAGAATTTCAACATTCGGACAATCTTCTTGCATTATAAACTCGACGATACTCGTAGCCAAGGTATTACTATCGTCGCTACGTAAATTTATATAATTTTTATCACAGGTTTCTAAAAAAATACTCGATGGATATTTTATGTTTGAATTTTCAATATCTTTAATACTTTCACTTGATTCGTCGGCTAAATCGTTATCACCGCAGCTTGATTCATCTTCCACACACGTGTCTTTATCTCCTAAAAATTCATTTAAAAATTTTTAATTACCTCCTACAATTTATAAAAATAAATTTTAATTAATTTTAAATTAACCAACCCTCAAGATCGGATTCTTTGAATTTTTTTTTCGCGTCGTTTTCCTTTTGATTTTGAATTGATGTATTTACAATATCCTCAGGTTTCGAAGACACCATATTTTTTCTATCCCTGATATCACTCATTATTTTCTTTACGTTTCTCTTCCACGGTGGTAAAGTATGTAAAAGTTGTAGCCTTTTCAACGCGTTAATTTCGTGACTGGTTGCGGCCCTGACATCGTATAGTAAAAATCTACATTTATCTAACATTGGAGTCGCCACTTCTTTGTACGAACAATTTTTTTCCTGGCGCATTTTTATCAAATTCCATTTTGCATTGTGCACGATTTTTATGACTTCGGAAAATTTTTTCGGTATTTCTTTGATGACTTCTTTCCTAAGTTCAGACTCAACTAGGGAAAGGACGATTTGTCCTAATTGCAAATGTTTAATTAAAATAGCCGTGAGTAATCTGCCGACTTCTTCGACGGGATGTTCCATTGAAAAATCAACGTGAGCCATGAAATGTTGTTGTTTACAATATCTATCAATTATATTAATAAGAGCGTCCACTTGGGAATCCGATATTCGATATTCGGCCAAAGCTTGTAAAAATGACATGACGGGATCGATTTTAAATCGACCCAATCCGTTAATATGTTGCTTCGGTTCTTCCGTAGGAGTATTACCTTTTAAAACAAAATCAATTTATAATAATATTAAGAAACTTTAAATTGAAAATTAAAAAAAATAAGAGTTACCAGGCGTTGACGTAGCACTCCTAGCTTCTCCCTTTTCTTCTTCGTAGGGATTTGGAGGTAGCAAAATTTGTAATCCACCTGTTAAAAATGATGCGTTTAACCATTCCTTGGCTTCTTCCTCGGGCTCTTGAAGAGGTGTGCTTTCGGTTAGCCAATAAGAATGTAATCCTAATAAATAAGCCAAAGTTCTTTCGGCATCTAATAAAGGGGATACTATAACGCTTTTCTCATATTCCAAATTTTCATCTTCTAAAAATGAACCGACTAGATATGATGTCATCATGCCTTTCGCCAATAATGAATGATTAACCGATGTGAAAGCCTAAAATAAATAAAAATTTTTTTTTTAAATTTTTACTTTAGAAAATTCTAATTAAGGATAAAATATTATATAATTTACTTGTGTTGCATCTTTGCCGGCATAACGTTGAAGTAAATCCCCGTCGCACAGAGCCTGAGATTTAAAATCCTGAACGTCGTAAACTTTACCATTAATTACGATCCATAAACCTCCATCGTGATTATGATTGTACAAATCGCATTCGCGAATAATCATAGAATCTTCTTGAGTTAATTGTGTCGGAGATCGATAAGTTTGAATGTCTACGTCATAAGTTACAAAGGTATGTGATATAAAAGCATTCAAATAATATTGTTGAAAATAAAAAATTATTAAATACCAAAAATTCCAGGCCAAGACAAATCTTCCGAATCTTCCTTTTCGATATCTCTAATTAATCTGTTAAACTGATCCAAGGAATCGAGTAAGGAATTAAATAATTGAAGCCAATCCACCTGATACATCAAAAGCGGAACTTCTATTTGAAGTAAAACCAAACTGGTTAAAAATTCTGGAAGCAGGACGTCGATCACATCAGTTGTTAAAATTTGAAGAACTAAAAAACGATATTTCCAATTTTTAGATGCCAAGCTGGAAGCCAGAGGTAGAATTTCAAGAGCGTGACTACATAATTGGTAAGTGTATTTTCGTAATAACGATTCAGCTCCAATTATATTCTGATCTGTAAAAATAAATTTTTAAAAAATTTTTGTGAAAATATAAAATTTTAAATTCCAGAAAAGTAAAAAAGGAAATACCTAGTGCTGATCTCTCCTCCAAGCTTTGCGGATATATTTGACAAATAAGAAGGCGTTGAAATCTCAGCAAAAGATTTAAGCTAGGACTTCTTTCTGATTTTTCTTTGTTGAACATAGAATTCAAACCCGGAAGTTCGCTTCCATTTCCGGTAAGAGATTGTAACTTGGTTAAAGTTGAAGAACAACCATTTTTTAAAAGTTGTTTAATAAGCTGTAATAAAGGTATCGTACTGGTATTTTTTTCAAGATTCGAAGGATCTTTACTTTGATTGGCATCTTCCATAGCTTCCATAGAATCGTTTAATTTGTCTTTATCCGCGTTCAGTAATTCAACTGAAAAAAAAAATTTATCTTTATTATATAAAACTTTCAAGTAATCATTTATCAATTTTTTTTTTTTTTTTACAGAACATTTACCCTTGATGGCGGCTTTCAAAGCAGTTTCTAATCCTTCATCAGCCATTAATGTAGAAACTAATAAATCAGTCATAAATCTTTGGCCGGAACTGACATTGGAAGGATCAGTACCTACACTTGGTAATAAAGAACTTAACGTTTTCGATCGCTCGTCGGCGGTGGGCAGAAGTATAGACCAACCAACTTGCAGTGCAGCTTGTGCTGCTGATTGTATGGTTATAACTACTCCGTTTTTACTTGCCAAATTCATTATTTGCTGTCGCAAACTTGTCAAAAGACTTGAACCGGGGTTAAGTCCAACACATTTCGGATCAATATTGTGTGAAATAAGAGCGTATAACTGTAAGTAAATAACAATAGTTTTAAATCTATTTTGATAAATTTAGTCAAGATATCCAAAAAAACGTCCCTTCTTTATTTAATAATTACCTGCAAACGCAGTAAATTCAAACACGCAACAGTCATGCATTCCTTATCCTGTGGTGGAGGCCAATCGTGAGATCGACAAACCCCTTCGCTAACAACCATTAGTAATTGATTTAAACAACAAAATGTTTCTTCACAAATATCCACAACAAATGCCACTCTTAGATTAATGCTATACGTATTACTGCTACTCCAAGCAATACTCTAAAAAAAAAAAAAAAAAAAACCCGTTTTAAAAATAAAAATATTACATATATATATAAATAATAAACCTCCATTTTTTTCTACATACTTGATTAGGCCCACAATCAATGTCAACAATATTTTTCCCTTGAAGTAATGTAAGTAAAGTCGGTTCTGAGACATTTGTTTCACTAGTTTCTCCGACCTGACCGTTGTCATTTCTTCCCCACCCGTAAACTTCTCCATCATCAGTTAATGCTAGAACGTGTCCTGAACCAACTGCTACCTTTTTAATACATTTCCCTACCAATTTTAAAAATTTGTGCTTAGTTTTATGTTAAAACGAAATTTAGAAATTAAAAATGTTGCTTTACCGTTTAAACCTTCGACGAGTTTAGGAAATCTTACATGGTTTTCGGAACCATGTCCTAATCTATGATTATCTCCTTTTCCCCAAGTATATACAGAACCGGATTTCGTTAAAGCTAAACTGAATTGTGATCCACAATAAACTCGTGCAACTTCTATATCTTGTAATTTTTCTATTAATTTTGGAGTCTTTGAACCGTCGCTCCCTCCCCTCCCTATACGTAAAAAAAAAATTACGTCATAATAAAACTTTAATTTAGATTTTTAAAATTATTTTTTTATACGTGCCTAATTTTCCGTATCCTCCGTCTCCCCATGAAAACACTAAACCTGTATTTGTAACTGCCAGTGTTTGAGCATCTCCACTTCCGCAAGCTATATCAACTATAAAATAATCTTTTAAACCCACAACAAGAGTTGGAACAGTGTGATCTTCGCTTGTTCCGTGTCCTAATCTACCGTAATTTCCTCTACCCCAAGTATATACTTCTCCGGAAGATGTAACGGCTGCACTGTAATTTTGTTACAATTGTTTGTCGATAAATATTTTTAGAAATAACGTAAATTAAAATGATTTTTTTAAAAATTAAATATACCTGTACGTCGCTCCACAAGAAATGTGAATGACATTTTTGCCAACTAATTCCGTTATTTTCGTAGGTTGATCACGAGAATTATTATCTCCATGACCCAATCTGCCGCCGTCTCCATTTCCCCAAGAATACACATCTCCATCGCAGGAAAGAGCAAGGCTATGTTTTCCGTCTGCATGTGCTGCTAATTTGCTTATTTCCTTACCGTCGAATCCTTCGATTTGTTCAGGACACTGTCAAAATGTAAGTATTTAATTTTTTTTTTTTTAAACAAAGTATTACTAATATAATATGTCATGTTCATACTTGAGTTTCCGAGCTGTAGTACATAATGTAAACTTTTCCGGTTAAAGTTAATATCAAAAGCCATCTTTCGGCACAAACAATTTGTTTTACACCCAATTCACGAATACTGTCGCAACTTTGAGGAGAAGTACCCAAATCGTGACAACTACTCCACGATAACCAACCCCAAGCCATTACTTCTTGATAAATGGTTCCATTAAGTTGGTTCTAAAAATAAACATTATTATTAATAATAATTTTACAAAAAGTAAAGATAAAAAAATTAAAAACTAACCTTTCCAAAAACAGGCATTGGGGAGTATGGGGCTGCTAAACGATCTAAATAAGACATTATTATGACGGCGGATTGTCGCAAATCTACACTCACGTCTTCATTTTCTGGTAACTGACAGTACCTTAAAAAACATTCAGTTGGGCTAACCTGTAAAAAAAAAAAAAAATTTATATTTCTTATCAGTAGCTCAAAATAATAATAATTTATTTAAATTAATTAAACTTAAAAAATAGAGTAATGAATAACCTTGGACGAAGAAAATTCTTCGAAAATATAAGAAGACGTATCAGATTTTAATGATAAAAGGTTTTGAAACCTTTTTAAAAGTGGAACCAATGGAGCACTCGTGCCTGAAGACAAAACACGATTTTCAACTTCATACTTTCCTTTATCCCATAAACGTAATAAAAGCAAAACGGAATTTAAAATATGGTTTAGAGATCCACGTTGCATAGCTAATTCTAAGAGTAAACACAAAGCAGTATGCTGATCATTTATAGGTACTTCTCCACTGATTCTTCCACTATTAACATCTCTTTGTGTAAAAATAAAGTAAAAAAAAATTAATTTATATATATTACAAATATGTATAAATGATTACGATAAAAATTACTTTACCCGAGTACAACTTGCTGTAAAAATTTAGTTGATTTTTCAACTACCTCTAGCCAAACAGGGGAAACATTTGACTCATCGAATAAAGTGGCTTCCGGTAAAGATCTCATGGCCTCCAGAGATTCTTGAAGAACTTCACTGCATAAATCTGCATCTTCTCCTGTCAATATTAAAAAGGATGGCTTGATGTTGTAATTGAGGCACAAAATTTTAAAGTAAGTAAATAATACAAAACCTGATCGCCATGCTCTTTTAAGAAAAGCAAATGAAAAATTAAGAACGGCTGTTGTACCAACTCTGGCAAGCCCAAGAGTAGCTTTATCATGAGCTTTTACGCTGAAACAAAAGGTAATTAATAATTTTTTATTTTACACTAATACAAATTTTAATAACCCTTAACTCACTTTTGATAAGATATGTTTGAATTTACTGGAATTGTCAGCTTTTCCAAGGGTGGTTTTATATGATCAGATGGATAATATCTACTTAAAGCAATAAAATATCTTTGAAAAACAACAAGTCTTTGTAACAGCCTTTTTGCAGATAATGTACTTCCAGCTGTGTTTCCACATAAAAGCTTCTGTTCTAAATTTAAAGATGATATACAGTTTTCTAATTGTTCTTTGGCTAAAAAATTTTAGTGTTAGGTATAATTCATTTTCGTTAAGCTTTTTACAAAAATCATTAGAATTTTAATGTTTCCCAGTATTACTTGCTTGAGGGCCCCAAATCCAACTCTCCAATTGGGGTTGAACAGGGTCTGGTTTTCTAGCTTCAATTTCTATTCTGCTAGCTTCATCTTTGTCAAGTTTTTGACATGGACTACAATTACATCCCCTTTGAGGACCACATATTCCATCACAGCAGAGACATGTTAAAACCCTTAACCCACAATAAAAATGACCACTTTCGCCTAAAATGATTACTTATGATTATTATTATGAATACCATAAAATGTTTTATCTAATTTCTATAATTTATGGGGAAAGTACTAATAATATTCATAATATTGGAGTATTACAAATAATGCATAGTTAAAATATAATTAGTTTTTTAGCATGTTTAAAATAAGAATTTAAAATTCAGTATTTTAATAAATAATTATACTTTAGACGTAAAATTTTAATGAATAGAATAGTTGTACGTAAAATACGTTTTAGCGGTAATTAATTTTTTAAATTTTTAATATAAGTGTAAAGAAATACACCTTTTTTAGAGGTCACTCCAACAGAGTTTAGGATGCCATCACTAAATGCACCTGTAAGCTCTCCATCTTTTATCATATCATTCCACAGCAAAGATAAACCGTCATAATTAAAACATTGCTGTAAGTCCGTTTTAGCCCATTTGCCATCCAATCTGGACTGAGTTCGAAGAACGAATTCAAATTGTTCACTTAAATTCATCTTTGAAAAATTTGAATTAAATGATCCTTATAACAGGTTTAAAAAAGTACATTTTTCTTTCGAAAATAAAATAATAAATGTTATACGGATTAATTAAATTAACGCTGCAAAAAGCTGCAGCAGTTAATGAAGCGTTACAGGAAAAGAATTTAAAAGAATTTTTTAAATTCACATTTTGAATTAAAAATTCGAATTTTTAAATATACCTGCTTCTTGTTTTGACGTTAAGCTCGATGATGACGAAAAAAATCCCCATGATGTAATTCGAAAGCGCGACAATATTACCCACGCAAAAGGCATGCGTGAAATTTAGTAACAACTATTAAATAAAAGTCTTTATTATATTTTTTCGGGTGAAAAACGTTAAAAATGACTTCAAACAATGAGCCCGCTAAAAAAGGAAAGAGTTCAAAGCCAAAAACAAGCGAAGAAATACTTATGGGTTTTCAAAAATTACGTAGTGAACAGCGTTTTTTGACAACCAAGTTAAGCGAAATGGAGCTTGAGCTACAAGAGCACAGGTTAGAATGAAAAAAAAAAAAAAAAAAAAAAATTGGTAATTTGATACCGTTTCGATTTAGATGCTAAACGAAAAATGATAAATTTATTTTTCAGAATAGTTATAGATGCCTTAAAAGATATAGAAGGTGATAGAAAATGCTATAGAATGATAGGAGGAATTCTTTGTGAAAGGACAGTTAAAGATGTCTTGCCGATTCTCAAAACAAACGAAGAAAATTTGGTTAAAGTTGTCGAATCTTTCCACCGTCAACTAGTAGCCAAGGGAAGTGAAATTAATAAATATAAAGAAGATAATAATGTTAAATTAAAACACATTGACGAATTGAATGACATTAGTGAAAATGCAAATGCACAAACACCGGTTCCTGATAACAGTGGTAAAAATGATACTGGGAGCGCCGATGGTAATGTTGGAGGAGATGGTGGAGGCGGTGGTGGCAATAATAGCAGTGTCCTTGTTTCTTAACTTAAAAAAAAAAAAAACCTCTTTCAAAAAAAAAAAAAGAAAAATTAATATCGATATTATTTATTTTACAAAATATTAATCGTTTTCTAGTTTCCCTTTTTTATTTCTAACTTATAATAATAATAATAATTTTGGATAAAATGATTTCTCGATATTTTTGTTAAAATAAATCACCTGAGAAATTATCGAACATAGTTTTATTTTCACTCTCTCATAATATCAATGACAGAAAATAATTTAAAATTATTTATTACATCATTAATGAATTCTGCTGTGTTCAGACTTACAAACAAAATTTCAATAGTTCTTACTCGAAAACCATTCGAAATAATTTAGCCATTTTGTTTTCCTTCTCTATAAATATGCAAGCAAAAGGAAAAAAAATATCGAACATAATTTAAGAAAATTACATAATTTTATGTAATAACTAATATTTACATTGATTTAATTTTATTAACAGGAAAAAAAAAAAAAAAAAAACAAATTTTATGTTTGATTTGTTACAATAATAATAACAATAATAATAAATATCAATAATTAATAATCGATTAACCAAAAAAAAAAAAAAAATTATTAATAAGTTTTGTGTTTTAAAATAAAAATATCATTATTATTTTAGTTCTTTACGAAAAAATTTAGTTTTTTTTAAAAAAAAAAAAAATAATAATAATAATAATTATTGTTGATGAATTATTTTTCTAGAAAAATCATCATCATCATCATCTTTATAGATTGTAAATCACATGATAAACATACACATTCGAAAAGAGAGAGAAAAATTAAAAATTTAATTATTATTGTTAATATTATTATTATTTTCTAATTTTCTTTTTTTTTTTTTTAATTTTCCCTTTGTGTAATTATTCTAACGGAAAAGAAATTATTTAATTTTAAATATTTAATACAAAAAAAAAAAAAAAATAATTTTTTCCGGTAAAAAAAAGGAAAAGAGAGAAGAAAAAGAGATGGAAAATAAAATAAAAAGAAAATTTTCTTTTTATTTTATTTTTTTATTTTTTGAATAAATTTTTAATAAAAGTAAAAAAAAAAAAAAAATTGAATAAAAAAAAAATTGAAAAATAGGAAAGGAAGAGAGAGAGAGGGTGAAAGGAATGAAATTGAATCTTTCGAAGAAAATAACTGAAAAGAATTGAGTCAACGATGAGAAAATTGAAAGAGGAAATTTCTTTTCAAATGCTATTGTTTCTGCTTCGCTGAAAAAGAAAAAAAAAAAAAAAAAAAAAGTAACGAGAGAAGGGAATTGTTACTCGTTTTGAGATTTGTGTTCGTTTCCTTACCCCCCCCACCTTCCCCCACCTTTCCCAGTTTTCCCGCCATGTTACATTTCTGTTCCATCTCTCTCTCTCTCTCTCTCACACGATTTTTCCCCTCGTTTTTCTTTCCTCTCTCTCTCTCTCTCTCTTTCTCTCTAACTTGTCTATTATCAAATAATTATTAACAAAAAAATTTTTTTATTTTTTTAGGGGTGAATTTTAATAGACCGGTAAAAAAGAAAAAAAATCTTTTTTATTATAAAACTTAATTAAATGATTTTTATTTTTTTATCAAGAATATACTACAGGAATCCTGCTGCTGCTGTAGTGATTAACCAAAGAAAAAAAAAATTTTCATTTTGACCATGATAATAATTTATAAAAAATTTAAAAAAAAAAAAAAAAAAGTGCATTGTCATTACGTTACGATTATTATTATTATTATTGTCAATAGAAAAGGAAGGAAAAGATTTTTTTTATTTAAACGTTGATCGTATTTTTATTATCTTTTGCCACGTCAAAAAACTTTTAGAAAAAAAAAAAAAAAAAAACAAAATCGTTTAACCCAATTTAACATGAGCTTATAAAAAAACTCTTATACGCTTTTTTATTTATTTTTGTCATTGTCGTTGAATCATGTAAGCTTATTAAACATACAAAAGAGATTGTTTGTCAAAGGAATCGAGATGGGGTGTTCCAATCAGCGAGTTTTTTTTTTTTTTTTTTTTTTAAACGAACATTATTATATTACGTAAAAATTCTCTCTGTCGTCTGCTCTTTTTCGTTATTATAAATTTTTTTTTTTTTTTGACGTGTAAATTAATAAAAATTTAAATAAAAAAAAAAAAATTATTTAAAAACGGTTAAACGCAACAACAACATCAATAGCATTATTATTATTATTATTTCAAAGGACATTTAAAAGAGAGAGAGAGAGAGAGAGAGAGAGAGAGAGATGAAAAATGTAGGGGGCGGGAGCAAGCGAGGGGAAAGAAATTATTTAATTTTCTTTTTAAATCAAATAAAAAAATAATTTTTTTTTTTTTGGTTTTTACTGTTTTCTTTTTCATTCCTTCCAGAAAATTCTTTTTTTTTTAATTATCATTTTATTATTATTATTATTATTTGCTGGAAAAAAATTTCAACATTACAAATATTTAATACCGCTAAAATTATTTTCTTAAAATGGCGACAATTTTCTATTTTTTTTTTTTCCCCAAATTATCCCGCCATTTTCATCGTTATAATTACAGCAAAAATAATAATAATAATAATAGTATTAAGAGTCCAACAGTTGACACGCGCGGGCGTTTACATCATGTCAGCTTTTTATTTTAATTAATTTTTTAATAGTTTTATTTAGTGATTTAGTTATAAGTTATGTATATCAAAAGTTTTGGTATTTAGTGTAGTTTATTGTGATATAATTAGTTTTTTATATTATTTAGTGATAGTTATAATTATTTTAAGTTTAAATTTTAAAAATGGTTCAACGGTTTTTGTGACAAAGGAAGCGTCAGCAATAAATAATTTAAGAAGATGCTTTACTACATCTGATTATTATGGGTAAGTACCACTTTTTAACACATGAATTTCATTTGCAAAAACGTTTGGCTGACCAAAAAAATGGAGTCAAATACCCAGAAAACAGATTAAAAATTTTACATACATTTAGGGTTAATTATGAGTAGTTTGACTAAATATCTTTTTCATCTACTCATAAAAAACAAAATGTTGGAATAATTTTTATAAAAATATTTATTAATAATGATTGATTTTATATATATTAATTCAGTGTACAAATTTCTATACTCTCTAATCATTAAGGGTTAATTTACTGATTGTATGTTGTTTTAACCCTTTTGTTAAGTTAGTTTGTCTTATTACAACATAGTTTATCATAGAGACAGTGTAAAACCTTCTTTAAAACTGTATCAAAATCAGGAAAACTTAGTAGGCTTTATGTTAGTTGATTGTAATGTAAGGAATTATGAAAAGGTACAACAGACTCCATTTAATAATTTTACATCTCTTGAGCTGATTATAAGTAGTTGAGCTATATACCCCTGTCACACTATATAAAAATGAAGGTAGTTTAATAAAAATACTTGTAATTAATTAATAGTATCAGGTGGATGTAAAATCTCTGTGTATTCCTGTTGTTTAAGTGTGGATCTATTGATTGTACATCACTTTAACTCTTTTCTTAAGTTAGTTTGATTCATTATAACATATTTTGCCAAATGTTTAGTGTAAAATTCTCTTTTCATTTCATATAAGGTTAGAAACATTCAACTGCCTTCAGATTACTTAAGTTTTTAGGTACAAAATTGTAGTTTGAATGCTGTGTGCATACATTAAAGATGAAATGCATGAGGGAAAATAGTGGGAGTATAGAAATAGTTCTGATGAAAAAGTTATATGATAACTGACTCATAATTGTAATAAAGCAAAATGAGAACAAGATAAAGACAGAAGAACCAAAAGGCAAACCTTGTTCTATTGTCAACCTTGGTCAGCTCTACATGATTGTGAATCTCACTTCTCCTGTACCTGGCAACTCCACAGATGTCAGTCACTGGAGCCCAGGAGTACAGGAATTAACTCGTTTCCATCGAATAAGATGGTCTCAGTGAGACTTACAAGAATTGTTGTCATGCCATAGGTTATAACAAGAGAAAATCTATTCAGGCATGTAGAAATCATTGATATTCAGGCATTTATTCCTTAGGGATCGACAGGTAGTAACCTGGAATAAATGTTGAAAAACAATCCGACAAACATTAAGGTGAATTGTCGTGATTATGAGTGAAAATAATAATAATAATAATTTTACAGGATTCGTAAACGTTTAAGTATCGTACAACTTTCGTTTGTGTTGCTTTTTTTAAAATAATTATTTCTAAATATTTACATTCATTATTTTTTTATTCAACGGTATATTGTGATAATAATATTAAACCAGGTAGTAAAAAAAAAGAAAACTATTAAAATAATCATTATTATTATTATTATTATTATTATTATTATTATTAACGTATTTTAAATACTTTTAAAAACGTATTTTTTTTTTTTTTTTGTATTCTTTTTCCTGACATAATAAAAAGAACGTGACTCAAATTTTTTTTTTTTTAACACGACGATGATAATAATCCGATTTTTGGTTTAAAAAAAAAAAAAAAAAAAAAATCTCCAATGACAATCAATGAAGTAAAAAAAAAAAAAAAATCTTTACGCACAAAACTACTTTTGTCGTACCTTTTTATAAATGTTAATATTCTGCTAAAATAATAAAAGCGGTAAATATATATATATATATTAATGATGAAAAGACGGACATTTTTTTTTTTAAAAGAAAATATGTCATTTTTGACCGGAAGCAATAATAATAATAATAATAATGATTCGTCGTAACGAGGACAATATGTCTAACAAAAATGAGTTACATTTTGATTGATAGTTTAAAAATAATCTATTATTATTATTATTTATATATATATATATATAAATTCTAATAAAAAAGGTTGAGAGTTTTCTTAATCTGTTCTCTCTCCCCTCCTCCACTCCCTTTCCCACCCCCCGGGGAGGGAGAATTATTCAGCTTCACTGAACATTGTTTTCATTCATTTTCTTCTTATTTTGGCACTTTCGACCACGATTGAAGGTGGTGGTGGTGGAGTAGTAGCAGGCACACGCACACACACTAATGATGGGTTCGACGTTTGTTTATCAAAGCATGATGAGCTAAATAATAATAATAATAATAAAGAATGAAAGAAAGAAAGAAAGGAAGAAAGAAAGAAATAAAGAAAGAAAGAGAAAAAAAATGTCAACGACATTTTATTATTCATTCATTATTATTATTATTATCATTATCATTATTATTATTATTATTATTATTATTATTATTATTATTATTATTATTATTGTTATTGTTATTATTATTATTATTATTATTATTTTACGATTGGAAAAATCGATCGGAAATTATTATTTTTTTTGTGAATAAGTTATAAGCGTTGGATTTGTGTTGAGTGTGAGAGAGAGAGAGAAAAAGGGAGAGGGGGAGACAGAGGACGGGTGGGGGAGAGAAAGGGAATGAAAACAATCCTTATTACTGTCCTGATTCAGAATACGAATCGAATGCAGAATGGAGGTCAAATTACATGAAAATAATAATAACAACGTTGAAGTCTGTAATCGGTAATCCTCGTTAGTTTAACTCATTACCTTCTACCAAAGTTCTCATCTTTCAAAAAAAAAAAAAAAACGAATTAACTGGAAAAAAAAAGGAAGAAACGAAACGAAAAAATTTTTCGTTTTCATTTCCGTTTTCGAAATCAATTTTGCCAACTTAAAATTTTATTCTAAATAATTAATGATAAAAAAAAAAAAAAAAAAAAAATTGTTTTTGCACGCGTTTGGATGATGTTTACAAAATTTCTTTATAAAAAATAATTTCGAGCTCATCCATACTTTATTTTTTTTTTTTAAGGTTGGTAAACGTTTTACACTTAATATTAATTCGTTTCGTAAAAAAAAAAAAAAAAAAAAAAACAAATTGAAGGAAATAATTTTTATTTGTAAAAAACTCAAAATCTTTCTCACACACACGCGTTATGTTGACTAAACAATTACGCTATTAACGACGCCATTTTGTTTTCAAACGAACGAAATAAACTGAGAGAGAGAATGAATGAATGAATGAATGAATGAAATTAAAAAAAGGAGGAAAGAAATAATAATAATAATAATAATAAATTCACTTCTTCGATTTTTTTTCTTTTTCTTTTACGTTGTATTTAATTTAGGAAAATCTTTTTTTAAAAAAAAAACGAATCACATTATATAAGATTCTTTTTTTATAAAACATCGAATTTAATTTGAGACTTATAATTTAAAAAAAAAAAAAAAAGTAACGAATTAATTTTCTTTTTTTTTCTTTTTTTTTTTTTAGGTTTTTTGTGAAAAATGTTAATGATGATGAAAAAAGAAGGGAAAAATTCGAAAATTGAAAGAAAATAAAGAAAAAGGTAAGAAAATTTAAATTTTTTTTTACTTTAAAACGTTATTAAATCCTTAAAAACGTCGTTCGTTATTATTATTATTATTATTAATGAATTTTAGAAAATTCTACGAGGTACGATTTTTAATATCAATTTTTATTTTTGTTTCGTATGACTTAATTAATAATAATGATAACAACAACAACAACCACAACAACAGCCGTTTATCGAATGCAATTCAATTTGTTTTTTTTTTCTCCCACCAAAATTCTCGTTACTTTCGATTCGATTCGATTCGCATCTCGAAATATATTTTATTCGTCGTGTCATTTATACCAAATACCAAAATGTCAAACGATTTATTTTAATCTCGAACTCCATTTTTTTTTAGTAATGGTATTAATGCCACCCAACAAGTACATCATCTATCATTAATATCTCGTATTCGTTTAATCCTTTCGCTACATTTCGTTTTACGTTAACACGTTTTAAACAAAAAAAAATAAATAAATTTCAGGTTGTTAAACTCCTTATATAATAATAATAATAATAATAATTAAATTATTAATGACAAAACAGGATCAAGGTTCACAAAGTCCAGGCCAATTTTTTTTTTTTTTTTTTTTTTAAATTTAAGATGATTTTAATTGAGTTTTTTTTTTTTTTTTTTTTTTTTTACAAAATGCATTAATTTAACACTAATGAATGTCTTTTAAATTAAAACTTTTATCCCTCGAATTTCATTTAAAAAAAAAATAAAATTCCCAATTATTATTATTATTATTATTAGGTTAACCGTTTTTTTTTTTTTTTTTGTTAACAGTCGTGAATTAAATATTATTATTATTTTTTCTCAATACAATTTTCAACAATTAATGGATGATTAATAAGAAATTTTATTTTTTCGAGGTCATTAACCTGATTTTGTTTGTATTTCTATTTTTTTCTTTTCTTTGACCGAATAATTTTTTCATTATATAAAACTAAAATCGTTTGTTATGAATGAAAATGTAAAGAAAGAAAGAAAGAAAGGAAGGAAGGAAAAAGGGTAACAACCTCGACGTATGAATACAAACAACGATTTGAAAAAAAAAAAAAAAAAAAAAGGTTTGAAAAAATTTTACAAAATGAAAATTGACAAAAAGAAAAAAAAATTGTTGTTGTTGTTGTTTGTTATAAAAGTAGAACTTTCGTGGCATAAGAAAAAGAGAGAGAAAGAGAGAGATAGATAGAGATTTTCACGTATTTTTTTTTGTAACCGTGGGAAATTTTTTTTTTTTTTACAATGATAATTAATCGAAAATTTTCTTATTATTATTATTATTATTTTCATCCTTAATACGACACTGTTTTTTTTTTTATTAATAATTTCATAATGAACGCATTAAATCGTATAATTCAATAATTAGTTTAAATGTTTTCGTAATCAATCATAATTAAACAAAAAAAAAAAAAAAAAAAATTTTTTTTTAAGTTTCCTTTAATAATTCGTACGTTAAAACCAAATTTTTCTTGCTTCATTTTTAATCACCCTGTTAAATAACGTCCAAAAAGAAAATTCTAGAACGTTACAAAAAAATTCAAAAAAAATAATCGCGTGATTAAAAAAAAAAAAAGAAAAAATTACAAAAATCAAATGATGTTCAATCAATTATTAAATTTTACTCATTTAAATAAGCTGATTTAAAATCAGCTGTTTTTTTTTTAAAAACAAAAACCTTTAGGGGGAAGAATATATTTTGACACATTTACC
Source organism: Pediculus humanus corporis (assembly GCF_000006295.1). NCBI lineage: Eukaryota > Metazoa > Arthropoda > Insecta > Psocodea > Pediculidae > Pediculus > Pediculus humanus. Next base: position 99,794 of record NW_002987346.1, read on the forward strand.
AAGAGGTAAAAACAAATTCACATCATTCTCTCTCTCTCTCACACACACACGTACGTACGTACGTTTTCCATGTTTTACCCCCGGAAAAAATATAAAATATCAATAAGCTAAACGTAATAATAAGTGAAAAAAAAAAAAAAAAAAAAAGCTTATTTGAAGAAGAATCTAAAAAAAGGGGGGAGATTCAAGGGCACCCCAACAACAACAACCCATTTTAGAGATTATGGCCACGTCTCTTTGTCAATCATTCATTTAATCCGATTTCATCTACACCGCACACAACCCATAATGTTATTTCCATTATACTCCATTATCATTTTTAGTTTAGTCTAAATGATTCGTTCCTATATTTATGTGAAAATCTTTTCTTTTTTTTTCCCTTTAAATTGAATATTAAACAGTTATTATTAATTACTAATACGTATAAATACAACTAATATTATTATTATTATTATTATTATTATTATTATTATTTCAATCAAAAATTTTATATAATGTTAACTAGTTATCAAAAAAAAAAAAAAAAAAAAAAAAACTAAAGTCTGATAGTAGTAGAATATACTACCTATTTAGCACTATCATCGGGGCGTTTAACAAGGGTCTAGACGGGATCGAAAATACTAATAATAATAATAATAATAATAATAAACGATATAAAAAAATTAACATAAGATTTTTTTTTTTTTTTTTTTTTTTCTGTTAGGATATTTCAACTCCTGTCAAATATCTAACGAGTAAAATTATGACACCCATTAAAATCACTTAAATACTAAAATAAACTGCCAAACAAGAGTGGCAGGTTTTTTTTTTTTTTTTTTTTTATATCGTGCCTTAGATAATTAATTTTTTTGTTTTAAATTATTTACTCCCTTTCTTTCCCAAACGGTAGCTTCTTCTTCCTCCTCCCCTGCCCTCCCACTCCCCTTCCACTCCACTCCACTTTTGACAACCTGAAGCAGACGTTTTTTTTTTTTTTGTCGAATTTTATTGAAATGGTGGTTGTTACTAAACGAATTGTCTATCATTTTTATTTATATTTTTCCCTCGGTTTCCACGTTAAAAAAAAAAAGATTTAAGTGATAATGATGATGATGATGATGATGATAGTTTTGTTGTTGGTGTTCCCAACGAATATTTGATTTTAAAGATAAATTTCTTGCAAAAAGACTGACAGGATAAAAGAAAAAAAAATTTAGGAATTGTTTTTATATGTTAAACCTTTCAAAAAATTTCGCCTACGTAAAAAAAAAAAAAAATTTAAATCCTTTCGAATAATATACGTTTAAAATTTTGTTGCGATTGTTGTTGTGATTGTGATTGTGGTTGTTGTTGTTGTTGTTTTCAAGATTTATTTAATGATTTGTGTGTAAAAATGGGAGAGAGAGAGAGATAGAGAGAGATTTTTCCTTTTAAAAAATATTCTTGCTCCACCCTTTTCTCTTTTTTTTTTTTTTTTATAAATCTTTTGAGTTTTTATAAAACGTTAAAATTTTCTCAGATTTATTTTTAAAAAAATTTGCAAATTTGTAAGGGAGGTGGGGTGAGTGCGTGTGAAGGGAAATTTATGACTTTTTTTGACCTTTTAACCCGTTAACCGAAATAAATTTTTAATGCGTCGGTTTTTTTTTTTTTTTGTTTTGCATACGAAAAGTTTACGCTCGTAAGAAAATCAATATTAAAAAAAAAAAATTTATTTTTTTTTTAGTGGCGCGAAAATATTTTTTAAAAAAAAAATTATGTGAACGCGAATTTATGTGTTGCGTAAAATAAAAAATAGTTTTATTATTAGTTTTTACATAAAATTTATTAAAACTAAAAACGATTTTAGTCGTCAAAAGGAGAGGAAAAATGTAAAAGAAAACGCACGAAAAATTATTTTTTGAAAATTTATTTATTTATTTAATAATTTTTTTTTTGAAATTTTTATTAACGGTTACGTACCTGCCCCCCTAAAGGCAAAATTGTCACACTAAAAATTTTTAGTTATAAATTTTAGTAATAAATATATTAAATAGCCTTTGGTTTTTAAATATACAAAAAAAAAAAAAAAATGTTCGTTGAAAATGTGAAATTTTATGTTGTTGTAAACGTTAAATAATTATTAAGAAAAAATTCTTAACGATTTTATTTTCGTAATAATAATAATAATAATAATAATAATAATGAAAAAACAATTATTGTTAAAATAAAGTTTTAAAAATTTTGTTATAAAAAAAAAAAAATACAAAGTTTGCTTTAGTTTTAAAGACGTAAAAGCATAAAAAAACTTTCGACACGAAACCAACTTAAACAAGCTGAGATTGTTTATGTGAAAATGAAGGAGAGGAGTCAGGGCGGTTCTTTTTAAAAAAAAAAAAAAAAAAAAATTTTTTCCCCCCGCTCTTAAAAATTTCCCCGATTTAAATTGAAACACGAATGAAACTCATCCCCGGGCAAATATCGTTTCGTGATTTTTCATTGGTCGACGTCATGGTAATAAATACGTTGCCGGGGTAACGAAACTAATCAAGGAGGAGCGTGGGTTTGCTCCGGTGTAGAGTCACTAGCTAAACTCAAGTCTTGTTACGGATACCGCAATGATCGGGTGTCGGATGCTCGTATCGCAGTGATTATTTCAGGTGTGAAAGACAGTGATATACCAAAACAGTGAAGTGGCGGCTGTGGCCTCTGCCATGGCCGGCAGGCCGGACGCCGCCGCTGCCGCCGCTCCGGTGCCGGTGCCGCCGATCATCCCTAGTCCTCTATTTGCGTTACCAACGCTTAATTTCACCGTGTCTCAGGTCGCGGCCGTTTGTGAAACCCTAGAAGAAAGTGGTGACATAGAACGACTCGCTAGATTTCTGTGGTCTTTGCCCGTCGCTCATCCGAATATATCCGAATTGAACAAAAATGAAGCCGTTCTCCGTGCGCGTGCTATCGTTTCATTTCACAGTGGTCACTATCGAGAAATGTATTCGATTCTCGAACACCACAAATTCGGTAAGGATTCCCATGGGAAATTACAAGCCATGTGGCTCGAAGCTCACTATCAGGAAGCTGAAAAATTACGGGGAAGACCCTTAGGACCAGTTGATAAATACAGAGTGAGAAAAAAGTTTCCGCTACCCAGAACTATCTGGGACGGAGAACAAAAAACTCATTGTTTTAAAGAAAGGACGAGATCTTTGCTTAGGGAGTGGTACCTACAAGATCCATATCCGAATCCTACCAAAAAAAGGGAACTGGCACAAGCCACGGGACTTACTCCGACGCAAGTCGGAAATTGGTTCAAAAACCGACGGCAAAGGGATAGAGCTGCTGCTGCCAAAAATCGGTGAGTACCTAAAATATTTTTTTTTTATCATAACATTATTCTAACGACGCAATAACTTTTTTATTTTCTATTCCCACGTCAAATTGATTTTTACTGAACCTTATATACATATAATCAGGTAGAAAAATTTTTAATTGAAAATCAAACTTTTTTTTTTTTTAATTTAAAAATTTATCCGAATTGAATTTTTATAAATAATTTATTTAAATAAATAAAATTAAATTTGTTGACGTCATCATCGAAAAACAAACATATGGGAAAAATTTGTTTTGCATTAAAAAAAAAAAAAATTTTTTATAAACGTTAGCAAATGATTAAATAATTTGGCTTCGTATCCCCTTTCGTTATGTTTCGAGTCCTCTTCCCCCCTTAAAAAAAAAAAAAATTACATAATAACCGCGTACGAAAAAAGATAATAATAATAATAATAATAAATTTTATCATTTATTAACGTTAATTAAACTTTTCGAAAAAAAAAAAAATCATCATCATTTTATTATTGTATTTTATTTCGGAGCGCAAAAATTATTAAAAAAATTTGCCGTCAATTTATTTTAAATATTGATTCCATTTGCGTTCGTTATTGCGCCAAAAAATCAAAAGTAATTGAAACGTCAATAATAATAATAATAATAATACTGACATTTTTATTTTTGGCAAAAAAAAAAAAAAAAAAATAAAAGAAAAATAGATAGATGATAGAATAATAATAATAATAATAAAATGAAAATATATTCGCCATGATGGATTGTGTGTGACACAGAAATATTTTTTAAAATATATTTTTCGCGATAATTGCAAAAATAATGACGTAACGAATTAACGACAGCAAAACTCAAAATTCTTCCTCCAAACGATGTTTAATTGTTAAAAATTTAAATTGATTATTAAAAAAATTATTAATGTTGGCAAACCTGATTTTCGCGACGGGTTTTTTAAATATTAAATAAACGAAAAAATTTTTTTTTTCGAATGAATCGGGGGGAAAAAATATAACAAACAAATTGTCGATTTTAAATTATTATTATTATTATTAATATTTTATTATCGATTTTTAAAAATAATAATCGAATTAATAATATATCGATTATCGATTTTATTTAAAAAAAATTTATACGATAGCAAAACGCAAATAATACCGTCGCGATTTCAAAATCTTTTTCTTTTTTTTTTTTTTGCGCGCGCGAACGAACGAACGAACCAGATTCGAAGCGAAATATTTTAATTATTGAACTCTATTGATCGATAATTATCGATTTAATAACTTAATAATAATAATAATTATTAATCGATTTTTATTTATATTTTAAAATCGACCTCATTGCGAGATGGACGAATTTTTATTTTATTTTTACGTAATCCGTCGTGAAATGATTCCGGAAAAAAAAAGAAAACTTTTTTTTACAAATTTGTCTTCTGCCACGTTTGATTAATTTTAAGTACTATTTTAAAAAAATAACCGGAAGGTGTGGGGAGGAAGGAGGGGTGTAATTAATATACATGCTAAACTGTAGCAGTAAAAAAAAAAAAAAATTTGCTATGAGAAAAATTTGTAAAAAATAAAAACGTGACTCCATCATCATTATCATCATCATCATCATCATCATCATCATCATCATCATCATCATCATCATCATCATCATCATCATCATCGATAACTCGAAAGAAAACGAATGTAAAAAAAAAAAAAAATATGGTCGATTTTAAAAAAAAAACTAATGATTTAATTCAGGTAGGGAAAACGTGATTTTTTTTTTGTTAAGTTTGTAGAACTTAAAGTGAGAAAAAAAATAATAAAAAACGATTTTGCCCGGTTACTTTTTTTTTTTTTTTCTTCTGCTTCTTTTTTTCTAAGATCACGATTTGTTTTTTTTATTTTTTTTATTTGAGATATATATAGATATCATTTTTTTTTTCTCGAGGTTTGATTATTATTATTATTATTATTATTCGTAGCAGGTAGTAGCAAGAGATGGTAGCAGTAGTAAGAGTACCACCACCACCACCTTCAATCAATTCAATTTATTATTATTATTATCATTATTATTATTATTGTTGTTGTTGTTGTTGTTGTTGTTGTTGAAGGGCTCATTTTCATAATTGGACGTAATAAAAAAAAATAAAAAATTTTAACATCATCATCATCGTCGTCGTTTTTAAAATAAATGTCATCGTGATGAATTTAATTTTTTTGAATATCACGAATTAAATCAAAATAAAACGGTCGTCGTGGCAGGAGTAAGCAGAAGAAAAATAATGCAGACGATGTGTGTGTGTGACGTCAGTCACCATTTCAGTCAGTCTCGACATTTAAACAATACAAAAAAAAAAAATTCATTTAGTTTTATTTTATTTTATTATTTTTTCCTCGATGAAAAATTTAACGTAGTCGCGTTGATAATAATAATAATAATAATAATAATAATAATAATAATAATAATAATAATAATAATAATGGGAAAGGAGGAAAAAAAAATTTTTTTTTCCTACACGTCGGAACTTAATAAGAGAACTAATAATAATCCGTTCGTTGAATATTTAATTGAATTTTATTTTTTGAACCCCTTCGGAAAAAAGGGAAAAATTAAAATGTTTAATGTTTTGCGGGAGATAGAAAGAGAGAGAGAGAGAGAGAGCAGCTGGTGTCTGGTAAATAAAAGATGGGAAGTAGAAGAAGAAGAAAAAGAAGAACAAACTAACAAAAAAAAAAATTGACAGTTATAATTCGTTTATCAAATAATAATAATAATAAAATAAACAAATAAAATAAAATACTTGCGCGACAACTTTAGTTTTTTTGTTCTATGTAAAATTTTTTTACCGCGAGAAAATCACCGAAGGTTAATGCATAAAACCTATGATAATAATGATGATGATGGTGATGATGATGATAATAAATTTTCCGATTCGTTAAAAACGCGCGTCGCGAAAATTGAAAAACGTGCGAATTGTGTTAATGTCACTTTTTTCTTTTTTTTTTTTTTAAATTGGCACGTATTAATTTTTAATTCCATTATTATTATTATTATTATTTTTATTGTTTTTGAAATGTTGTGACGGACGCCACGTCGTTCTATTTTTTAAAAGTGCAAAAAAAAAACAAAAAACATATTGAACGTTTTGTTTCGATAACGTTAAAATTAAAAAAAAAAAGAGAGAGATCAATAATAGCGAACGTGGTAGCAGACAAAAAAAAAATTGGTAAGTTTACAAATCAAACCAATTTTTTTTGTTTTTGATTTTTAACTTACTAGTTTTTACATATATATATATATATATATTTAAAATGTTGGGTTTATTATAATATTATAGCAGAAGAAAAAATTTCCAAAAAAAAAAAACCGTTATTCGTTACTTCACAAATTTAAAAAAAAACGAATAAAAATCGGTTATAAAATTAACAAACTTATGAGGATTTAATATTATAAAAAACGTAAAAATTTCTTTTTCCTTTTGTAAACCGTGACGTTTTTTAATAATAATAATAATAATAATAATAATAATAATAATAATAATGATAATAATAATGACAATAAATTGCAAATGTTTATTTTTGTTTTAAATAAAATTAAAAATGTCGGGGGGTTTTCATTTATTAATTTTTTTTTTTTTTTTTTTTTGGTTTAAATTTTGAAAACGCCTTTTCGTGTTGTTTGTTTATTATAAAAAAAAAACAAATAAAATTTATGTTCGTTAATTATAAATAAAATTCGAGTTCGAGTTCGATTCGAGATGTAAAGTGTTAAACGATCACGGATTTATAACAGTTAATAAATTTTATTTTGACAAACGAGTTTATTTTTTTAAACAAATAATTAATCGTTTGTGAAAAAAAAATTTTTTTTTTTTATACACCCTGTAATTACGTAATCAATCGTATTTTTTGTTTAAATACCCGTCAAAATCGATAGATACTCGGTGGAAAAAAAAAGTACGTGTCATTAGAATTTGAGCCGTTGTTGATTTTATTTAAAATTAATGTGTGGAGTAGCAGTAGTAGTGGTAATAAATTTTCCTCCGGGGAAAAAAAGAGAGAGAGGTAGTGAGAGAGAGAGAGAGAGAGGATAAAATGTGGAAAAAGGCGGTGATGAGAGATGAAATCAAAGTTCATTTTTTTATATAATTTGATTGATTCATTAAATATCGATCATTTTGTATTCATTGACAGCTCTTCCACTCAAACATAATGACTCTTTCTCTGTCTCTCTCTCTCTCTCTACTATATTTTTAACAAAATATGAGAAAGAGAGAGACTAATGAGGGCCATTATTGGCCCGGCGGACCGCCGACATTGCATTCGTGTTCTCTCTCACCTCGGGGCCTTTTTTTTAAAACCCACAATTTATTATTATTATTATTATTATTATTATTATTATTCATTCATATCCTCTCTCTCTCTCTCTCTTTCGCTCGTCATTTGTTTTTCCTTTACATAATTTTTCCAAGATTTATAAAAATAAATTTTTTTTTTTTTTTTTTTTATCTCCAAGCATTTGTAAAACTATTTCAAATACCAAAATCGATTCCGGGGGGGGGAGATTTTTAATTATCGATTTTTTGTTGTTGGCGGCGTTATCCGCCTACCCCCTCCCCCCAATCCTCCCATGTTTTGATAACACGTACAAGGGAATAAAAAAGTAATCGAAGCGTAAAATTATGCCGCGTTACAAATAAAACGTTACAAAATTTAGGCTAAGATCGATCCGACGGCGTTAAATCAATTAATGACGCATTTAAATTTATTTGTAATTAGTTAAAATTCTTAATTATCCCCTAAAAAAAAAAAAAAAAAAATTAAAAATGGCGGACGATCAGGATGACGATTTTCTTCGTGCGTTTTTTTTTGGTTATTTAAAAAAAAAAAAAAAAAAATTTTTTTCTGTTTCTTATTATTGATTTTTATTTATTTATTTATTAATTTATTTTTTTTTTTGGGGGTCTGGGGGTTTTACACTCACGCACACTTCATTACATACACACAGAAAAAAAACCGCGAAATCGATTTGAATATTTCATTCTTTGATTTATTATTATTTTAAAAAAAAAAAAGGATTTCCGAAAATTTAAAGGCGTGAATCCGATGACTACGAAATCCATGCGTGAATCAAAATCGATATTTTCTTTCTTTCCTTCTTTTTTTATTTCCTTTTTTTCCTTTTTTTTCCTTTTTTTTTTCCTTTTTGAAATACTTTTTAACCTGTAATTATTATTCTTCAATCTCGACGGTGTTAAAAAAAAAAAAAAAAAGGAAAAAACTTTCCTGTTTGTGTTCCTCCTCATTAAAAAAAAAAAAAACATTTTTTTCGTTTTCGCTTTCGAAAAAACATTATTATTATTATTATTATTATCGTAAAATAAAAATCGCGGAAAATTTTCTAACAAAGGTAATGATAACGATTATGATGATGATAATGATTAATAAATAATTTTCCGAGAAAACTCTCGAAAAAAAAAAAAAAAAAACAATAAAATCACACGTTTGCTCATTTTTTTTTTGTTTTCGTTCGATCGACGCCATTTTTATTTATAACAAATTCGATTTTAAAAAAACGCGCGAATTTTTTTTTAAAATTTAAATTCTTTAATAAATTATTATTATTATTCTTTAAAATATTTTAAATAAATAAAATAATAAATAAGAATAAGAAAAAAAGTTAAATTCACGAACGTGGTAATAAAATTATTTTTTATTAGTGTTATTATTATTATTATTCGAAGAAAAAAAAGAATATTTTCGACAATGAATGAAATTTATATTTATAAATCTCATCGGTTTCCCCCCCCCTTCCCTCCCCTCTTCCTCCTCCTCCTCTTATTATTATTATTATTTTAAAAAATTATGAATATGTTTTTTGAATGGCGTATCAAATTCTTAAATTTCTTTTTTTTTTTTTTTTTTTTTAAGGGATCCACCTGCTTTCATTTTAAAAATGTCTATCGTCTGAACTTTATTAAAAATAAAAAAGTTTAAAGAAAAACCCGAAAATTGCGCTGGGGATAGTTATTAAGGGAAATAATCTCGTGCCACGATTAAAAATTAATATTGAATGTACGATTTGTTAGATTGTAAAAAAAATTTAAGTTGGCAAAATTTGTGTTGATGAATCACGTGACACAAAAATATTTTTAAAAAAAATTTTTTTTTCGGAAAACGTTATAAAATTTATCCAAAGTGTAAAATGTTTTTTTTTTTTAACAAAAAAAAAAAAGAGGCTAAAAACAGGAGAGAGCAGCAACAGGAACGGGAGTAACAAAATCAGCAGGAGCTCAACTCTCTCTCTCTCTGTCTCTTTTTCTTTTCCTTTGACGACTTTCTTTCTCTTTCTCTCAAGTTGTTTTCAAACCGATTTCCTGTTTCCTTTTTAAAATTTTACACTCTGTTATTGAGTTTCAATTTTAACTAAATTACTTTTCCTTTTCTCTCTCTCTCTCTAACTGTCTCTTTCTCTCTCTCTCTCTCTTTCTTTCTCTTTCTCTCTTGAGAAACATCACATCGGGATTTATTATTTTCTTCGTTTTTTGAATTTTCTTTCTTAACTTTTCAATTTCGCTAAAAAAAAAAAAAAAATTTTTTTTTTTCTTTATCGATAAATCCACGGATTTCAATTTTTTTCCTTTTTCTAACACTTCATAAATTTCCTTTTTTAATGTTATTGCCACTTTAAAAACTTGTTTAATGCCACGAAAAAAAAAAAAAACGAATTCGAACTTTTCTTTTTATCATTTTCACATTATCAAAATTCTTATCGACCACTTCTCCCCCAAAAAAGATCTTTCGTATGCCACTACCGATGCGTGCCAACATAACAAAATTAAAAATCGTATCAAAAAACGTGGTAATAGATTATTGTAATTATTATTGGCAAAACACAAATCGTAAAATTTTTAAAAAGTTTTTTCATTCATGTTGAAAATTTTTTCTGTGTGTTTGTTCACGATACCCTTAAATGAGAGAGAAAAAATAATAATAATAATAATAATAATAAAAACTGTAAAGAAAGATTTTTTTTTTAACAATCGTGCCACGATCGATTCCCGATAAGATAGTAACAAAGGATGCCAGGTGCGTTAACATCCTTATTTTTTAAGAGTTATGAAAGAACTCGAAGATGAAGATGAAGATTTTAAAGCTACCAAAACATCTTCGCTTTTTTCATTATTATTATTATTATTTTTTTTTCTCATTTAAATTATAACCCCGTCGAAATGAAACCTATTATTTAGTGACACGTTAAAAATTTTTTTCATATCGAAAAATGATTCGGGATAAAAAAGGAAAAAGGGAAAAATCAAATTGATTTTTCCTGATTTTTTCTTTTTTCTTACATTTATCGACTCTCACCGGGGGGTAGGGGGGGCATGCGTATGGTTATGTGGGAAAGAATGAGATGAGGAGAGGGGAGGGGAGGGGGCAGCCGCACAACTTGTTGATTTTTTTTTTTTTTTATACCAGAAGGTCAGTTTTTTTTTAGAAATATTATCCGTCAATTTCAATAAAAAAAAAATTTTCTTTTTGGTACAAAATGTCTTTTCCAGAAAATCCTCATTCTCACAACAACAACAACCGCATTTCTAAAGATTGATTTTTTTTCCTTTTCTTCCTTTTTTTCCTTTTTTTTTTTTTTCCATTGCGGTTGATTAATGTTGAAGTGGATTATAGGGAATGGGGGACCTCAATGTCCTGCCACAAATTGATTTAACCGTTTTTATATGGCGAACTTTTGAAAAAAATCTTTTATGATCGTCCGTCGTCATTCATCATTCCGTCGTTATTCAATTTTATTATTATTATTATTATTATTATTATTATTATTATTATTTGAGTAAAAAAAAAATCGTTTTTTGCTATCGTTTAAAACCGGTATTTACAACAGCAAAATAATTTATGTGATTAACACCGAAAATTTTTTTACAACGAGTTTTTTTTTTTTTTTGTATAATTATAAAAACCCTCGCATTTAACTAACTAACTAACTAACTAACTACTAACTAACTATTACTAACTAACTAAATATTACTAAAACTAAAAATTACTAAAATTAACGTTTGGAATTCGAAGCCATTGATCTCTCCTTTAATTTTTTTTTTTTTTTTTTTCTATTCGGAAAAGACCCTTCAATTGAAATCCGATCTCTGTTATTTTAAATAATAGAAGATTTGAATTTGCAACTGACAAAAGAAGTAAAAAAAAAAAAAAAAAAAAAAAATTAAAGTTCGTACATTTTTGCTGGGGTACCCCCCTTAAGTTAGATGACGTGTCATTCGAAAAGAGGTACTACTATAATCAAAAACGTGACTTTATTAAATATGAAAATACTTTCTTTTATTTTTCTTTCTCTATCATCTTTCTTTCTGTCTCTCTAAATAATAATAATAATAATGATTGTTATTTCATGTCGACGCAAAAAAGTAATTTATTAAATATTTACACGTTAAAATGTGTGTATAAAGTTTGAAATATTTATAATTCGTTTGTGTTTGTGTTTGCGCGCGTAAAAAAAAAAGACGTTAAAAATTTAAAAAATCGATATAAAATGAAAAGAATTAATTTGTTAAAAATATAAATGAAAACGTTTAGTGTTTAGTCGATTTGTTTGTAAATATATAAAACAACAACAACAACAACAACAACAACGTTATGTTATTCGATAAATAAAATCTATTTAAATTTTCTTTTACGAAACTCGCACACTCGGAAAATACATAAAGAAAAATGATGATGATGATGATGATATAAAATAATTTTATTTTTCACACCTTCTTTAATATATTTTTACATAAAAAATTTACCATTGCGACAAATAAGGATTTTAGACAACAAACAAATTTGTTTGTAATGATGATTTATACAACACCCCTATTAAACAACAACAACAACCCTCCTCCTCTTTTTTTTTTTTTTTCCTTTTTTTATTTCATACATATATATATTCTCTACCCTCTTTTCTTTTCTTTTTTTTTTTTATATAAATCTGTTGTGAATATCGTTTTACAAAAAAACGTGTCAGAAATGTGCCCAATATGTTTTTTAATCAATCAAAAGGTCCGACTCTATTTTCCCTTTTTTTTTTTATCGTACACGTTAAAACTTATTTAAGGATTAAACTGATTATAAAAAGGAAAAAGGAAAAAAAAAATTCGATGGCGTGACTTTCCAAAAATTTTTTTGATATAATAATTCATTATTATTATTATTATTATTCGAAAAAAAAAACCACCGTTAAAAAATTTAAATTCGTAAAAAAAAAAAAAATTTTCTCGAAGGGTAAAAAAAATTAATAAAACGTTAAAAATAAAATTTCCGATTTCTTAACAGAAAGAAAAGAAAAAAAAAAAAAAAAAAAGTTTTAAAACAAACCCTAAAGGTTTTCGTTCGGTTTCTTTTGTTTTTCTTTTTCCAAGACCTTTTACAGCGATTTATTTCCCGACTATTGTTTATTGATCCATTAAAGTCGATTAAAAATTCTTTTACAAATTAAATTTACCGTTTAAAAAACAATAATAATAATAATAAATGTAATAAAATAAGAAAGTAAACCGGAAAACGTGAAAGAAAAAGGTTTTCCATTCCATCCTTTTTTTCCTCCCGAAAACCGTCCGCCATTTTGTCTTAGGGTTAATTTTTCATTAAATTTTTTAGTTAGGTGTTACAAACAACAAACACATGACACATGTTTGTCATCTTTTTAATGAATTTTTAAAATGTTTTTTTTTTTTTTTTTACTTTCTCGTTTGTGTAGTATTTCTTAGGGGAATTTTTCTTTTATCAATTTTCCTTATTATTATTATTATTATTATTATTATTATTATCATCGAACGTGTAGTATCTTTAAACGTTTCCTATATGTGTAAAATATGTCGTAACGTTTTTCGAAAAACCCTTTTCCTCCTAATTTTTAATTCCTTTTACGCGATTAACTCAAATTACGATTAATTACGCCGTAACCCCCCTCCCCGTCTCCCCCCTCATCCCCTTATTCCCTCCTCATCCCCTCCCCCGCCTCGTTTGTACCGCAACAACAGCTTCCCTTTCATCTAATCATCAAATTATTTTCTTTTTCTTAAAGAAATCATTCGAATAAAATACGAGAATTCTAATAAATCGTCGATAATTTTCTTTCTTCTCCTTCCCACTTCTTTCATTCCATTTTTCCGAATTTCCCTCCGGAAAAAAAAAAAAAACCGGAAACGACGAAATTTTTTTTTTTTTTCCTTTTTAATTCCATTTTAATTCTGTTTACGTTAAATTTCTTATTTAAATTTTTTTTTTTTTTAAAACATTTAATTGTTATATTAACATATAAAAATACTTAAAGTGAGAATTTATTTAAAATTCTATTAAGAAATTTTAGAAACGGTTAAAAAAAAATTCGCGAATGTTTTGAAACATTTTCATTTCGTTTCGAAACTTTACCTCTGTTTATTTAACTTAACACACGTGATGCGTTAATTTTTTTTTTTCTTTTTATTTTCTTTCTATAAAAAAACATCAAACGGAATGAAATAAACGGTTTTATTATTATTATTATTATTAAAAAAAAATTTCAATCGTTTCGTAAGAGGGAGGGAGGAAGTCGTCGGAAGGGGGCGGGAGGGGAAAGGGAAAAAAAAATTATTATAAAATAATATTTCAAACGCAAAACTCTTGATTTTCAATCACTTTTTTTTGTTTCAATTCACTTTTCAAAGGTTTTTTTTTTTTTTAACTTTTTAAACGTTTTTTTATTTTTTCTTATACGTGCGTCATTGACAAGAGAGAGAGAGGGAGAGGAGAGAGAGGATAAAAAAAAAAAGTCAAAAAATTATTATTACTTTTTTTTTCCCACACTTGAAAAATAATTGTTTCAAAGACTTTGAAGTGGCGTAAAATAAATGTGTGACGTCATGAAGGGAGGATTTGCATACGTTTTAAGTGTTCACGCACGGGGAAATTAAATAAATAAGTCAAAAGAGTCTTTCATAAGTTAAACATTAATTAATTAATATATATAATAAGAAAATTTATTTTTCGTGCGAATTTTTTTTTAACCGTGGGAATGGATGATGTTGTCTGCGAGTGTGTGTGCGCGGGGTGCGGAGTGCGGGGGGTAACAAAATTTCGGCAAGGATAAAAAAAGGAAAAAATATAAAAAAACCGTTTGTGATACTTTTTTATACCGGTAACGGATGCGTATCGCTCTGAGGTCTTCAATATAAATTTTTTTTTTTTTTTGTTATCTTCATTAGAAGAAGGCGGTGCTTCAGGTCTTTCGTTTAATGATTTACGAGTTATTAACACGTTAGACCTAACACGCATTGCAACTTTTCGATGATCTCGATGGTAGCAAGTAAACCGTCCGTAAAAAAACGTTTTAAATATAAATTCAGGTAGATTCTTCTTAACAATTCCAACACTTTCGTTATTTACAAAAAACGGTAGTTTGGGTTGGAAAGGAAAACTTTTTTTTTAAAAGAGTTTTAAAGTTAAAATGTTTAAAAAAATTATTATTATTATTTGACGGGTTTTAATTTTTTTTTTTTGATATTCGATTGATTTTGTTTGAGAGAGAGAGAGAGAGATAAAAAAAGAGAAAAAAAGAAAGTGGCAGTAAGGGAGGAAACCGAAAGGAGAAAGAAAAAGGGATAAATAAAAAAAACTAAGAAAATAAGAGCGACAGAGAGAGAGATACAACAAAAAAGAGAGAGATATAAAAAGAGGGATGTAATAGAAGAAGAAAAAGATACTAGGACTCAGAAAATGAAAGAAAAAGATACATGAGCCAAAACTAAGAATAAGAGAGAGAGGAAAGGAAAGAGGTATAGTGACCGAGAGAGAGAGAGAGAGAGA
>NW_002987346.1:114953-146936 GCF_000006295.1 Pediculus humanus corporis
GAGAGAGAGAGAGAGAGAGAGAGAGAGAGAGAGAGAGAGAGAGAGAGAGAGAGAGAGAGAGAGAGAGAGAGAGAGAGAGAGAGAGAGAGAGAGAGAGAGAGAGAGAGAGAGAGAGAGAGAGAGAGAGAGAGAGAGAGAGAGAGAGAGAGAGAGAGAGAGAGAGAGAGAGAGAGAGAGAGAGAGAGAGAGAGAGAGAGAGAGAGAGAGAGAGAGAGAGAGAGAGAGAGAGAGAGAGAGAGAGAGAGTAAAAGGCAAAGGAAAACAACAAAAAAGAGTGAAATAGAAAGAGGGGAGTAACAGAATTAGAAAATGATATTGAGACTCAGAAAATGAGAGGAAAAATACAGAAGCCAAAACTAAGAATAAGAGAGAGAGAGATACAGCAAACGAGACAGAGAGATAAATAAAGAGAAAGAGAGAGAGAGAGATACAGTGACTAAGTTAGAAAGAAAGAGAGAGATAAAAATTTTTAAGAAATTATAATCAAACAACAACAAGACAAAGGAAATTACATTAAAAATTTAAGTGTAGGATTAGAGGAAAAATTTTACAATATGAAAAACATACAACAACAACAACAACAAACGCGCCATTCGAAAAACAAACAAACAAACAAACACAAAAGTCAAAACGAGTATAAAAAAAAAAAAAAAATTGTTTAATTAATATATCAAAACCTTTTTTTTTTTTTTTCGGTTCGTAATGGCTGACCAAAAATTAAATAAAAATTCAAAGGCGAGAAATGATTTTATCATCATTCATTTATTATCAAACCTTTCAAAATTTTAAATTAATTAAGGTATAAAGAAATAAAGAAAACCGAAATTCCGGAAGTATCGAAAAAGTAAAATTTTAAATTTGTTCAGACAAGGAGGAAGAAGGAAAATAAGGAACGACACGACTTTAATGATGATTTAATAGATAAAAATTCAGGCGGACAGACAAACAGAAGGCAAATATAAAATATATATATATATATATATAAATATATAAATTTAAACAAAAGTAATTTAAAATAGAAGGTGAGAGAAATAGAATTTATTTGTAAAAAAAAAAAAAAAAAAAAAGCCGATGCACCTGCTGCCACGACGACGTTAACACCTGTTTTGACACACTAAATTCACTTTTAAACAATAATAATAATTTTTTTTTATACTTGGAAAAATTCAGTTTTTTTTTTTCAAACGAGAGAAAATAACAAAAAAAAAAATAATAATAATAAAATTGTTTTCTAATTCCACGATAAATTTTTTTGTCGTCGAAATTAAATTTTTCAAGCACCGTTTTTTTTTACTTTGAAAATTTATTTTATTTTATTTTTTAATTTAAAAAAAAAACAAATATTAATTAAAAATTTATTTGATATTAATTTGTCTTCTGCCACGACGTTTGTTTTTGTCAAACATAAATAAGAAAATTTTTTTTTTTTTTTTTTAAACTAGATTTCGATTCTGAGTTTTTATATTTAAAAATTTAAGAAATATTTTTTTATTTTTTTTTCTTGTTATAAGAAACAAACAAACAAACAAAAGGAACCGGAAGTAATTGCAGAAATGATTTTTATTTTATAGAAGAAAACAATGATATTGTCATGTGAGAGACATTTTGAATTGGAAAATAAGTACAAACGACAGGTTTCTCACAATTAAAAAAAAAAAAAATTTTTTTTTTTTACTTTATTCGGAAGTTGATGTTTTCTTCAATGATTGTACGCACTCACGCACGCACGCATGAACGCACAAACAAACAAACAAACAAACGTGAATTGAATGAGTGGGAGCCGTCCCGTTTTGTACGTCTCGTCATAATCGTCGGATTGTTTGTTTCAACGCGAAACAAATAGGCGGATCGCAATTATCGTGGCAGCAGCTGAAGAAACGAGAAATATATATATATATATATATATGTCCTTTCGACTACTAATTGTTGTTGGTGGGGATGCCGCAACGGGGGGCACCACAAACATTTTTCTAAACAAAAGAAAAAAAAATCTATCATCGTATACGTTCGGCTCGTTTGCTCGACTTCCCGTCGTGCCATTTTTCTTTCGAATTGTACTTGCCATCTTTGAGCTGTCATCCCTTTGATTAAACCATTTCTCTCTCTCTCTCTTGTATTATTATTATTATTCGTTATAAATCTAAAAACATCGGCTACCGGTCAAAAACCGGCAATTATTTTAAAATTTTACCACAAAAAAAAAAAAAAATCAATTTGTATGCATGCATGTATATATCGGTAATTTTATTCAGGATGCCAACCTTTTTTAAAAAAAAAAAAATCTTTAAAAGTGCCAACTTTAAAATTTAAAAAAAAAAATTTCTTTCTTTTTTTTAGCAGCCACTTACATTACAAATCCGTTAAAAAAAATAAAAATTTTTTTTCCAGCTTTTTTGTTTATCCTTTTCCAGTTCACTCTCTCTGTCTCTCTCTCTCTCTCTTTCTAATATTTAGTTTTTCCTTTTTTTTGACTTCATCCTCTCATAAATAAGCTAAAAATTCTTTTTTTTTTTTTTTTGTTGAATGAGGGAAATATTCTTAGAGGAGAGAAAATATTCTAAGATAGGAGGAAAAAGCTCTCCGGAAAAAAAATTTTCGATTTTTGGATTACAAGGATTTGAATAATAATAATAAAGATATATATAAAAATGTTTTTAAAAAAAAAAAACAAAATGGAAGATGAAAAAGCAGAAGAAAAAAGAAAAGGTATGTGAGTGAGCGTGAGTGGAAGGAAAGAAAATGAACAAATGAAATATTCATACGCGTTTTTACATCGAACCGTGTTTCGTGTCGTGTAATTTTTTATTGCTCACGGATAATTTAACTCTTTACACAAAAAATTAGTTTCGGAAAACGGAAGGGAAGAAAGGGGGTGGTGGTGGTAGTAGTAGGAGGAGGGAAGGGTTGGAAAAAAAGGGGATAAGGAAAAGCGTTGTAAAATCCATATGGGGTGGAGAAATAAGAAACCCGTGAAAAAAATTGAAAAAGAAAAAAAAGAAAAGCGTATTTTTTTGTGTTTTTTATCGGGGCACCAGAAAAAAAATATTTACATAGTTTTAGTTGGAAAAAATTTGTTTCTTTAAACCCGACTGACTGACTCTTTTTTTTTTTTTTTTTTTTTTTTTTTGTTCATTGCACCCTAATGAAGGAGAGAGAGAGTTAAACAGTTGCTTCCATTTTCTTCTGCTTCATCCTCTTCTTCTTTGCTTTGTTAAAAAGAATTTGTCTTGAAAATCAATTGAAGGGTGAAGGTGGCATAAGGGATGAAAAACAGGAGAAGGGAAGGGGGGAGGGAGGAGGGTGTTTTAACAGAGCTTTGTTGTTATAACGGATCAAAAGTTTTATACTAAGATCTGCATGAAATCAGGGGTCACAAAATCAATTCGGTAAAAAAAAATAAAATTTTCTCTCTCTCTCTCTTTCTCCCTTTCTCTCTCTTTTTAAAACATTTTCTTTCTTCTTCTTACACTTTTCTTTTTTATTTATTTACACGACGTAACAAAAGAAATCACTAGGAAAATTCGTAAAAAAAAAAAAAAAGTAACCTTAGGAAAACTAACTTTTGTTATTATGTAACAAAAACAATAATCCCTTTCACGAGTAATTAAATTCAAAACAAACAAACAAACAAACAACAAACAAATTCAAAAGACCAAACCGGAAACTAGTAAAAGTTTCGAAAAAAGGAAAAACAAAAGGACAAAACAAAAAAAAAGTTTTTTTTTTTTTTTAACCTTTTCTTCTCAGATCTCATTAATTTCAAAACAAACAAACAAACATTTTTCCATTTAATTATTATAAATTAACGTGGCATAAGAAAAACGATTTTTTTTTTTAAAACGTATCGTGAATCGATTGTTGAAGGAGAGAGAAGGAGATAAAAGGATAAGTGCAAATATGTATAAAAAAACGCACACACACGTGATAAGTTGTTTTTTTGTGTAAGAGAAGAGGTGCTGGAAATTAAACCTGGAAACGCGTATCTCAATTACAAAAAATGCCTCCAGCATTTTCATCGTTGAAATCTCTGGAAAGAATTAAATATGAAGTAGATCTTTCGTTTATGATGCCTGAGGATACTTTGTACGCGGATGCACACACACACACACACACTCGAACTCGTTATTTTAAACTATACTTATACACACATTCACAACGATAAAATAATAATAATGATGATGATGATGATGATGATGATGATAACAAAACGCAACCCTTTTTTACTTACTGGAATTTGATATTTATATTAAACTTGAAAAAACAATTATATTCGAACAATAAAATTATCTATCGATTAATCTTTTCGATACAAACGAACGACAGCAAAAAAATAAAAAATTTATGGTCACATATCCGACAGCAAATGTTTTTTTTTTTAACCGCATCGATAAATCGTAGCAAATCAAATATAATCACGTGATAAAATACTCTCGCGATAATTTCTCTTAACTTATTCGTTATAATTAAACATTTATTATTATTATTATTTCGAAAGTGTTTTATATATTTTTTTTTTTTAATTTATTAAATTTCTTCTGCTTCTTCGGATTTTTTTTACGATGATAATGATGATGATAACGTGTAGTAAATAAATCGTTTGTGTGTTTATGTAACGTGACAAGATAATACACGTTCGAATAATTTAATAGAATGAGTTAATTGTTAACGATGTAAAGAAAATGATGATGATAATAATAATAATGATGATGATGATGATGATGATGATGATGATGATGATGATAATGATAATAGTAAAAATGGTAGTATACCACGGTTTCGATTTCGAATAAAATAACGAGAACAAAAAGTTTTAAAAACTAAAGGACTTAGAAAAAAAAAGAAAAAAAATGGGGATCTCTCCAATGGATTTTTAGTATTATTGTAATTTGATCCGGATACATTCACTATTACTACTACTGCTACTACAACAACACTACTTCCACGACAAAAAAAAAGGAGAATTATTTTTTAAGATAAGGGTTTGAAAGGTTTTTCATTTTTTTTTTCTTTTCCCCCAGTTGTTTTTCATGTCGATCGTTTTTTATTTTTTGTGTGTGTCGATTTTAAACGTATTAATAAATATTTTGCCGTAATGTTAGTGCCACGACAAAAACCAAATCATGCCGTTTTCTTTATTTATTATTTTGCCCGTGTACATCATTTATTTAATCATTAAGAAAATTTATATCGATCAAGGAAATGTAATGATGATGGTGATGATGATAACGTTTGTTACAAAACTCTGGGGGGGGGGAGTTGTTAATATTTTTATTGAAAACAAATTGAAATAAACACAAAAGAAAAAAATAACGTGGTCGTCCATCAGGCCAGTCATAACGTCGTCTACGTAAAAAGAAAAAGGAAGAAAAATATTCAGACATTTTGTTATTATAAACGTTCATTTAACAAATACAAAAGAAATAAAAATATTTTTCCAAAAAAAAAAAATTTCATTTTAGTTTAATAAACCGTCGTCGTCTGGGTTTATTTATTTAAACAATAGAAAACCAAAACAATGGCGACCTTCCACCCCCCGCGCCCTCACATCTCCCAAAATCTCTTTTTCTATCCATCCATCTATCCACATCCCTCCATCCCTTCATACCATTCAATTCATTCACAATTTTATTATTATTATTATTATTTCTTTCATTAAATGAACGATATTATTTATAATAATAATAATCATCATCATCATTATTTTTTTTGAAAGGTGAAAAATACACAAAATTAAATTTTCCTGGAAAATTCTATACACACACACACAAACGCAATTAAGAAATCGATCGATATCACGCACGTAAACAATTTTTTTTTCCTCCCCCTTCCTCCTCTACTTCTAATGACACGACATCGAAAAAAAATTGAATTGATAAATGTTTTTTTTTTTTTTTTTATAGAGAAATCCGTAAAAATAAAATAATGATAATGATAATTGTTTTTATTTTATTTGGAGAGAAAAAAATAGGGGATGTTTTAACCGGAAACAATTTACACCCCGATTAAATGCGATGCTTGATATCACCACACTAAAATTTTTACTGATAAGAAAAAGAAAAAGGTGATAATGACACGATGATGTAACAAACAAATCAAGGGGGGAGGCGAAGGAGGAGTAAGAGTAGGAGGAAAAGAAAAAAAATTTTTTTTTTTTTTTTTTTAACAATCGAAGTGGAATTAGAATAAAAAAAATGTCGTTTTAATTATCACAATAATAATAATACTAATGTAAAATCTTAAACAAGATTATATAAAAACCTCGAATTTATTTTAATTACGTAATTTTATTATTATTATTATTATCATCATCTCAGGTACTCGATCTTTGATTGTTTGCTTCCAGGTATTTTTTCAATTCAAAATGGCTTCATCTATATATTATATATATATACGTACTCTTTGTAAATTCCCACGGTTTTTTTTTTTTTTTTTTTTTAAACAATGACTAGTACATTTTTTTATTTATCTGTTTACTTTTCGTGTGTGCGTGTGTGAGTGCGTGAGTGCGCGTGTTTTATTCTGCTACAATTTAATTTTTTTCTAGCCATCGTTTAATGATAAATTGCAAATGTTCGTTTTACGGAGACATTTTAAAAAAAAAAAAAAAAAAAAAAAAAAAAAAAAATGGGTTGTCTTTTCTTCCTTTTATCCCCCCCCCACCCAAAAATAAAAGTCTTCTGCTTTAAAAAAAAAAAACACAATAAATAATTCGAGTTGACATTTAAGTCAAACTTGGTAGGGGGGGTTTTAAAAAAAAAAATTTTTCTGTTTGTTTTTTTTTTTTTCCACGGTACACCCGTTTTTTTTTTTTTTTTTTTACCCCCGTCGGGGAATTAGATAAGTAAATAAATTAAATAATCGTTTCGCGGTTACGTTTTTTAAAAAAAGTTTAATTATTTTATTTTATGCGTAATATTTTTCCCGTCGAAAAAAAAAAAAAATTCCGATCTGCTGACACGTCTTTAATTTTTTTTTTTTTTTTGGGAAAACCTAATGAAAATGTTAGTATGTTATTTAAAATGAGGTATAAATATATGAAAAAACAAACCCCTTTCGCTCGTTTTAAATAAATAAATAAATAAAAATCTCAAGTTAATAAATTCCGTTTGTTAAAAAAAAAAAAAAAACCATAAATAAAAATTTCCGCATGAATAGAAACTTAAGTTGTTGTTGTTGTTGTTGTTTTTGTTGTTTTGTTTTCATCGTAAATATAGAAAAACAAAATAATAATGATATTTATATATAAATATCCACACAGACGAAAAAAAAAGTTGAAAAGGATGTGTGTCAATGTTTACAGTAGTCACACAATACACAAAATTTCGGTACTAAAATACATTGCGTAAATAAAAACCTTCGATTTTTTTCTAGAAAAAAAAAAAATGGTGGTGGTGATGGTGAGGGAGAGAGGGGGGTGAAGAGAGAGAAAAAAAAACAGGAAAGATTTATATATATATATATACCGAGAGGAACTCAAACGAGATGTGATACTTTTTTTCTTTTTAGTCGGCTTATAATAATAATAATTATTATTATTATTTCTACCGTTTTTTTTAACTCTCAGTGGTACCACCATCATCATCATCATCATCATTTCCACCACTTGTGTGGCGCCCTTAAATTGACATGAAGAGATGAATCCCAAACCGTACTTGAAAACTAAAACTTAAAAAAAAAAAAAAAAAAAAAGACAACAAAACAAACTTGTTGAGTGCGCAGGTCAGTTAGCGAATGGCGCCACGTCTCCTTAGTTTCCGGTGGCCATATTTAATTCTTTTATTATTTCTATGGGGGATTTTTTTTATTTCTATTCGAAGGGATTCTTTTTTTTTTATCTCTTTAAATAATAATTATGTAATTATTTAAAAAAAAAAAAAGAAAACTTATTAATTTAATATGATGATTTAATAATTTTTTTTTCTTCTTTGACAGGATGCAACAGCAACAATTAGCAGCGCAATTAGCTAATCATCATGGATCGTCGCGACGAAACGAACCACCACCGAGTCCTGCACCATCTACAACATCGGATTCGAGTATAAGTTTGGGTGCTCATTCACCACCACCGAGCAGAACGAATTCGCTAACGTTAGGTATCGGTGGTGGTGGTGGTGGTGGTCATTCGCCTTCTCGTAGGATCGGAGGAGGATTGTTAGGTATAGGAGGAAATTCACCACCTCGTGGAAATTCATTAGCTCTCAGTCCGCATTCGCCGATAACTAGAAGTCAATCGCCGCCGAAAGGACACTTTATGGGTCTAAGAGCGAATTCCCCAACCAGGGGAGCTCATTTAGGATTATTAAATTCTCATTCACCACCGATAGGATTGACTATCGGTCCTCCCATTCCTAGAACTCACACCATAACGTTAGGCCCTCATTCTCCACCCAGGCCTATTAGCTTGGGTATACCCGCCCATTCCCCTCCTTCGGGTTCATCGTCTCATACCATAACTCAACCCTTACCTTTAACATTACACAGACCCTTTTCACCACCCAGGCTCACGTGATATCAACCTTATTCATTATATTCAACGAAAGGTTAATTCGTATTAATAATAATGATAATGATAATAATAATGATAATAATAATAATAATAATAACGAAAGTAAAAGGGAGTAAAAACAATTTCAATTTAAAAAAATGATAAATTAATTTTTTACAAACTCACACAAACACACACTCATTATTATTTATTTATATAAATTGTTTATAAAAAAAAAAAAAACATTACAACAAACAACAAATTATTATTATTATTATTTTTTTTTGTTTAAACAAAAAAAAAAAAACACAGAGAGTAGTTTTTATTAAAAATCAATCTGAAAGGCAACAAAAAAAATAATAATAATTTTTTTATCCTTATTTATTTATTTTTAATGATACCTCTTGTTGTTACTTTTACTACAACCACTACATTTACTTAATTACGCTTGTAAAACAAAAAAAAATAATGCTAAAATTACTACAAATAATAATAATGATAATAATAATAATAATAATTTTTATAAAAAAAATTTAAAAAAAAAATAGTAAAAATAATAATTATTATGATTATTATTATTTTTTATTAATTTAAAAGATGGCGTTCGTTTTAATATAAAAAGCGGCAAATATATATAATTTATACATGACGACAGTGATGCCAACTTGAAACGAAAAATAATAATAATAATAATGTATCCCATAAAATTATCATAAACTTTAAAATAAATTAATGAATGATCATGAAAAAAAAATTTTTTTTTGTCTTTAAATTTACGCATTAGGATTATCATTATTATTATTATTATTGTTACTATTATTATTATCAATATCATTTTTATCATTATTATCATTATCATCAGTATCATATTTACGAAAGAAAAAAAATTTATATACATATATATATATATATATATTATTAGATTTTTATTTTTAAATTTTCTTTTTTTTTTTTTATTTTTATTTTTATTATATAATAATAATAATAATAATTAATTGTTTTATTAAAAAAAAATTATTATTATTTATTTATTTATTTTATTAACAAAAAAAAAATTTTATTTAAACAATAGTTTTTTTTTTTTTAAATTATTATTATTAATTTTTTTGTAAATTTAAAAATCAATAAAATTTTCGTTAGGATTCATTTGGATTTAAGGAAAACAACGAACGATTCGGATTTTAATTCATTTTTAATATGTTGGCAATAATGATTACGTATCGGGGGGAGAAGGGGGAGGGGAAACGGGAGGAGGGATTAATGTCGATCGATGTGTAAAATTTTTCTAGATTTTTTTTCTACAACTTTAAAATTTTTACGAGTCGAGATTCATATTTTTTTTTTTGTAAAAAGAAGTCAATGAATGAATGAATGAATGAATGGAAGAAGGTGCAAAATCGTGATTTCTTATTCCACGATAAAAAAAAAAGTTAAATACACGGTTATTTTATGGCGTTAAAAAATAATTGGATCGAAATTGGAAAATTTATGTATTAACTCGTTTCGCAACTTTTTTTTTCTTTTTTTTTTGTAACCGAATAATTACAAAGCCGGGTACGTTGAATTTTACGTTTGTTTTTCTAAAACTCACGCACGCACACGCACACACGCACACACCCATTTTTTTTAGTGCGTTTTCCCTTTAAAATTAAATTTTAAAAAAAAATCCGTGTGAACATTTAATAAAAGGTCAAAAAATAAAAAATATTTTTTATTGTCAAAAATCGGGGGGAAAAAAAAAAAAATTATTACTCTTTAATTACCGCGATTTGTAAAAATCTATGACTGTAAAACATGGATTTACCGGTTTTCGTGTAATAAGAATGACGGGGTTAAAGAAAAATTAACGTGGCATTTGTTGTTGTTGGTTGGTTGTTGTTGTGAATATTTTTGACATAACATTTTTCATTCTCTCGTGATTTACTTTAAACGTTTCTTATATTTTTAAAAAAACGTTACGGATGCGTAAATAAAAACCGGAAGTGATCTCTCACGAGCACTGGGTAATTATTTAAAAATTATTATTATTTTTTTATGTCAAAGTTCAAAAAATTAATTTTCTTCTCTTTTTTCCTCTTTTTTCGTTTGCCTTTCGGACTTTTAGCATATTAAAAATATATACATATATATATATATATATATATATATATAGTAAATATAAATATAGTATATATAAAATAAATGTTATGTAAATTATATATATATTATTATTATTATTATTATTATTATTATTTTTTATTTTTTATTTTTCGTCTGCTCCATTGTAAATAAAAAAACGAATATCAAAAAAAAAAATTAATTTTTTGTGTTCTTTGTTTTATTTTTAGCCTTTTTTCGTCTCGTTTTTTTTTTTTCAAAATGGCGGAAACGAATGATAAATTTAAGCTAACGAAAATTTTTTTTTTTTAATCGTTTACGTGCATCTCGAACGAAATCGGAAGCATATGTTCGATATATCTCGAAATTTCTAACGATTCAATACGATAATATACTCTCACGAACAATAACGACATTTTCATTGTAAATACAAAATTGGAAAAAAGAAAATAGTAATGATAATAATAATAATAATAAAAATAATAATTAGGGGTTCCGTTTATTATTTAATAATGTCATTATTACTTATGAAAATAAGTATACCGATGATTGATTGTTCAGGTGTGGAAATAAAGGTATTTAAATGTAATAATAATAATGTCTGAAAAAATAAACTTAACGTACACACGCACACACGCACTCACGCACAAACAAGGAAAAGAAGAAAAAGAATGAAAGAAAATTTTAGTTGCTTTTATAATTTTTTTTTGAAAACATCAGATATGAAAAAAAATTTTTTTTTTCTATCTTTATCTTTACTATAAATATTTCAAAGTCAATGAAAAATAACCGACCCTTAGGAAAATCATTTTAAGAATCTAAAGAGTGAGAGAGTGAGAGAGAGAGAGAGAAACATTTATTTTTAGATATTTTAGCAATAGAAAAAATAATAATGGAAAAAAAAAAAATGGCGTCGATAATCTCAATGCAAATTCTTGTATTGAAAACAACCATTAACCGGTGGTGGTGGTAGTGGTGTTGTTGGTAGTGGTGAAATATTTTCTATACCATCATCATCATTGTCTACGAACACCTTTTTTTTTTTTTTTTTTTTAATACAAAATTGATATTGAAGGTGTCAAACCGTCTTGTTAATTCTTCCGGTCCCTGATTTTTCAATGGATATTTTGTCACATTATTGAAAACACACCTTTTTATATCCCCTGTCACATTAACAATTTAAAAATCGCCACTAAATGAACTTGTAAATCCACTCGTTGTAACTTTCACGCCTCCGTTTATGAACTTATCTGATTACTTTTTTTTCTTCTTCTCTTTTTCTTTCCCTTTTATTCTTTTTTTCAAAAAAAAAATTTAATTTTGAGCCTTTTTAAAACGTGACGCACTCACGTGTACAGTATGTGCTGTGTAAAACCAGTACCACTACCTGATTACCTATTTATATTAATCAACACCGTAAAAATCCTTGTGGATTTTTTACCGTTGTTCGTTTTTCTTTTAACCTTCATTGTCGATCAAAACGATAATAACAAAAACCCGAATTTTATAAAACTATAAATATACATTTTTAAAAAATATTCCATTAACGAACATCCATTTTCGATACGATATCTCGAACGATAAAAAAAATTAACGATAAGTAAAAAAAAAAATTGTAAATATTCAAAATTGTTTATTTATTTGTTTACATAACGAATAACATGCAAAAGAGCGCGAAATTTCCCGGGTATTTTTGTCGCAATCCTGTAAATGACGATTAAAATCAAAATGGCGGACGCGATTATTGTTGTGTCTGTTCGCGAATTTGATTTTTTATTGTAAATTAATGTAATTCCGAGTGTTTTTTCTAGAATTTTCTTAATGGATTATTTTAAAAAGTAAATCGTTATATCGGAGTGAATTGTCGAGACGGAGAGAATCGTAATTATCTCGAAATTAATAATAAATTGAATGAATCAATTATTGTATTATTAAAGGATGCATAGAAAACATAATCCATTGTTGTTAAATAATCGTTCGGTGAGTAACGAAACCTGAAACTTTGATTCTCTCCCTTTTTGTAAACTATTTTCTAATTAATTCTTCTTTTATTATCTGATCTGATTATTATTATGTCGAATAAAAAAATTGGAAATGAGAGAAAAAAAAAAAAAAAAAACGTTTCACGTTTTACAACATTCAAACATCTGAGTCATCAATTAAATAAAAAAAAAATTATTGATTGTATCGTTTGAAAAAAAAAAAAAAAAAAGGTTTTTTAAGGTACGTTTTTTTTTTTTTTTTGCTCTCTCTCTCTCTCTCTCTCTTATACCAAAAAAGAATAATTAATTTTGGAATAAAATCGATGAATATGATATTAAACAAATAGTTGGCAAAATAAAAATAAAAAATTGATATCAAAACCTTCTTATTATTTATAAGATGGGAAAAGGTTAGAACCTTTTAGAAGGATCTGTCAGGATTAGTTGAAAAAAGATCAACGTCCGAATAAAGGTTTTTAACAAAATCTAAACAAAAAAGAAAATCTTAAATGTTCGTAAACAATGTTTAATATATACGAAGGGTCGAAAACATTATTTAAAATAATAATAATAATAATAATAATAGTAGTAGTAGTAGTAACCATTTGAAAAAACAAAAAGGATTTTATGATTTTTCTATTATATATTGCATAATAAAAATCCGGGGATGTAAAACGTCCTTGCAAGTATTTATTTTTTCCATTTACAAAAATTATTATTATTATTATTATTATTATTATTATTAACGTCAGAGAAAAGGCAAAAAAAAAAAAGAAGAAAAACAAGTTGAAATAACATAAAACCACCGCAGCGTAAAGCAATTAATCAATATTAAATGGGGAATTATAAAAGATGAGGATTTACTCTCTCTCTCTCTCACTCTCTCTCGCTCTCTCTCTCTGTGTGTGCGTGAGTGTGGGTAAGTGCGTGTTATATACAATCGGAGATTTTATAAAATCTCTGAGGTTTCGTTATAAACTTTCCCTGGCTGGAGCTTTTTCTCCTTTTCTCTCTTTCTCTCTCTCTCTCTCTCTCTCACACTTATAAGGGGCGGCGTTGTTTGATATTGATCCCATGTATCCGGTCATTGCACCATAGCAGCCAATCACGGGCTTTTGCAGGGTAGCCAATCGACAACTTCCGGTTTTTACTTAACCACATTTTATATTGATTACGCTCTCTATTTGCGTACTTTTTTTTTTTTTTTTTTTTTTTTAAAACAAACGAAAGCCCTAAAATTTTTTAAATAATAATAATAAAAAAGAAAAAAAGGCAACCCCCCTAAAACCCCTGTAATTTTTTTCAAAAAATTTTATAACGTTAAGAAAATAAACAAACAAATAGGGACGTAGATCAATAGAATAAAGTAAAAAAAAAAAAAAAAAAAAAAAAAAAATGGAGGATTTGTTTAAAAAGAAAATTCCAAGGCACAATATTATGGATGAGATCAAGTCGAGAGCTAAACTTTTCCGAAAAGAAAATTTTTTTTCTTCTTTTTTTTATCATTTTTTTTATCATTTTTTTTTCCTCCTCTTTTTCTCTCTCTTTCTTCTCACTTTATTGATTACTACCGCAGCAGCATCCCTTTTTTTTTTTTTTTCATCTCTTTCTATATTATAAATCTGTCTTTTACACAATTCGGTTTTCCTCGACACTCCTCCTCCTCGTGTTTTTACCTATTGTGTAAAAAATTTTATTTCCGTTTTGTAACATTGTGTATGTTTTTTATTACCGTTTGTTGTTTGTTTTTATTCGTTTGTTATCATTTATTTTTTTATCACCATCGTTTTAATCGTTGATTATTAATATATTTTAAATGATTGTTATTTTTTTTTTTGGTAAATAAATAATGGCGTAACTGCACAAACACACAGGAAAAAAAAACCGTTTCAACACAACCTGATTCAAAAGAAAAAAAAGGGAAAAGATAACAAGAGTCATATTAATTGAAAAGATGTTCTTTTCAATTGACTCCCTGTGGATTTCTCGGGCCATCACCCCGAGGGTTTTTTAACCGAATGTGAAAATATTATTGGAACCCATCATCGCGATCATTGATGCTTTCAACAGAGTCCACAGACCGTAATGGAACTTAACTAAAAATCCTACATCTATCTCTCTCTCTCTCTCTCTCTTTCTCTCTCTCCTCTTTTTTTTTGCCATCTCTGGAGGTTACTTGGAGAGCTTCATTCATCATTAACATGAGTAGTGAACAACAACAACATCTCTCATCCTTTCTTTTCTTTTCTCTTTTTTTAGGGTTTTTTTTTTACCCCTGCATATTTATATAATATACTGTTTTGTCTTTTTTCTTTTTATTTTTTTTTACTATTTACACGACGACAGTTTAATCATTTAAAAAAGAAAACATTTTCCGACGATTTAAAACTATTTCTCATGCGTAGACATTTTTTTCTTTTTTTTTTTTGTCGTGGCGTTAGACTTGAACAATTTTTATGCAATTTACTAAAAAAATTTTATTAACTCTCTTCAAACTTTTCTTGGTTTTTCTTTTTTTCCTACACTTTCATACAAACCAAACCTTTTTTTAACCCTCCTCCCCTTCCCTACTCACTCCCCAATATATTTTTTTCGAATTCATTCCAAAAAAAAAAAAAAATTAATAACCCGTTTAATAAAAATCCACCCACCCATCATTTAATAATTTACACGATTTATCTTGATTAACTTGTATAACATATCAAAAGTGGAATTAGATAAATATTTAATCTCGTCAAATATAATAATACTCGAAATAGTTTTTTTGTTTTTCGGTCGCGTTTAACACGCGTATTATAATAAATACATCACGTGATTTGTTTTTTTCCAAATTTTTAAATCAGCAGACGATATTTAATTTTACCCAAAAAAAAAAAAAAAAAAAATTCATTAAATATTCATTAATGGGAATTTTTTATTATTATTAAATATGTAATAAGGTTACGAGTAATTATTTTCCATCGTTGTTAATTTCGTGGGGGGAAATTTTTTTTTCAATTTGACCTATGACCCGTAAAGTAGAAATGTGATGGTTTTTTTTTTTTTTATTGAAATTTAAAGATGGAGGAAAAGATGTCGATACCTAGAAATTTCTAGAAATAAAGTCGAATAAATGAGGGGTAACCCTTTAAAAATGTATTCTCGCCCCCCTTTCTCCCCGTAATAATTTTTTTTTTTTATTGTAAACGAACGAATAAAAAATGTTTTAGCGTTTAAATATGACTTACCTGAATCAAAAGGTTTAAATTTAGTTTTTGAAATTTCTTTTTCTTTTTTTTTTTCAACCCCTTTCGAAGAATTAATGAGAATTTTTTTTATATTTATAAACATTTTGCAAAAATAGATTTAAAGGAAAACAACAATTCAAAAATTGACGTTTGGATAATTATAGAATTGTTTAAAAAAAAAATTTGTACGTGTCGTAAGTTAAACAGAAAGGTACAAAAAAGAAAAAGAAAAACTAACAACCACCACCACCACCACCACCACCAACCACCAACCACCATTAGCAATTAAAAACGAAAAAAAAAAAAAAAGGTGTGGAAGAAGAAGAAAGAAAAAAGAGAAAAAAAAAAAAGTAACTGTCACGGGGTTTCAGACGGTTAAAACGGTTATAAAAACAAAATGCCACGACTGTTTGTTTCTTGAGACACGTCAAACCAATCAAAATACTGTCAACCGAGCAGAAAGGATGTTTTAAACTTTTGAACCTGTCAAAAAAAAAAAAAAAAATTTTTTTTTTATTTTTATTTTATTTTTTTTTTTTTGGGGGGCCAGATGAGATGAATCAAATAATAATTGTGCGTAAATTTCTTTTTTCTTTTTTTTTACCACCGATTCCCCCCCCCCCTTTCTCCCCTTCCTCTCACCACCTCCTTATAGACAATGAAAGAAGAGAGAGAGAGAGAGAGAGAGGGGGGAGAGTATTTCGGTAGAACTCCCTAATTACAGGAAATTAACTGTCGTTTCAAAATCGTTAATAGTTAAAACATATTTTTTTTAAAAAAAAAAACCGTTAGAAAAAAAATTTTTTATTTTTTTATTTGTTGGGAGGCGATTATAAGAAGGTTAAAATGGCGTCGATCGCACGCTTTAGTTGGTTAAAGAGTTGAATGGGAGGTTTAACTTGGCGTCACACTCTATTACTCATTATATTTATTTTCTTGTTTGTTTGTTTGTTTGTTTGTTTTATTTTTTTTTCCTATTATTAATCAAGTTTTCAATTTCATTACGTAATTTAATTACTACTAAATAAACTACGGGTAATTAATTACTCGGCCGCAAAAAGAAAAAATAAAAATTTTTAACGCGAAATCGTTATTTGCATTTTTTGAAAAAAAAGCGCGCGTGCGCGCGCGCGCTTCGTCACAAATTCAAACTTTTCCAATACGTAAAGAACCGCGAAACAATCAAACAGTGTTGCCAATTTTTAAAAATTTACCTTTAATGTTTACGCGTAACCTTTTCTTTTCTTTTTTCTTTCTTGTCTTCATTTCTTTTAAATTTAGTCGTTGAATATAAAAGACAAAAGAAAATAATAATAATAATAAAATGAAAAAAAAAAAAAAAAAAGAAAGAAAATAACCCCCGGATCGAGGGTTTATTAATGATCCTCGCGGGGAGTCCATTAACAACAAAAAAAAAAAAAAAAAAAAAAGGAAAAGCCGCCCATTAATTAGGTATCGATCGCGACGACAAGTAACGTCTTAATTTTGGAGGGAAAAAAAAAGAAAACAAAATTTGAATTTTTTCAACAAAGAATACATTTAATAAATAATTTAATACGTTAATCGATTTTTATCGATTTATGTATAATAATAATATAAATAATAATAATATTTGTTTTGCGTTTTTTTTTTTTTGCTTTTCTAATGAAACCTCAAAACGGAAGTGAAAAGACAGAAATTAATAAAGAGGATACAATAATAATAATTCTTTAAGAAAACACACATTGTTTCCTTTTTCACGCACGAAAAAAATGACAAAAAATAATAATAATGATAATAATGATAAGGGAAAAAGAAAGGAAAAAAAATCGTTAATAGAGTAAAATGACTAATGTCAGTTGCCAAAATGAAAAATTATGTTTCCGATTAAACGAAGGAAGGGAAATAATAATAATAAGAAACCGGAAGTTGATGAAAAGTTCATAAGAATTTTGTGTGTGTGTGACAAAAACTCCGTGTTAATTTTTTTTTTTCTTTTCTTTTTCTTTTTACACGATTTTTTCTTTCTCACTTCTCTTTTTCCCTCTCTCTCTTTCCCTCTCATTTTTTTTTATATTAGCTCACACAAAAATCGTTTAATACGGCATCTGAAGATGTCATTAATCAATCCCTTTCTTTTGATTTGACTTCCACCTTCTTTTCGGGTTCTTTTTTTTTCTTCTTCTCTTTTTCTTCTTCCTCCTTCTCCTCTTCCTCCCTTCAAAGGGATAAAAATCTAATCTGATTAAATTAAAATTAAATAATTCTTAATGAACGTTTTTCGTGTTGTTCCGTTATTTAAAAATCATCTTTTTTTTCCTCTCTCTCTCTCTCTTTCTTTTTCTATCTCTCTTTCTTTTTCTCTCTAGAAAAAAAAAACTAATTTTTATTCTTTTTATTTCCACGAATCGTAAAAAAAAAAAAAAATGGATAATTTTTAATTATTATTATATTAATGGATGATTTGTTTTATTTTACCCTCTTCTTCTTAACTGACTTATTCACGTTTTAAAATTATTACAGACGTTTGTATAAAAAAAATCAAACTCTCTCTCTCTCTCTCTCTCTCTCTCTTTCTAGTTTCTACCCTGTAATAATAATAATAATAATTTTTTTTTTTTAACGACAAAAAAAAAATTTTTTTTTTTATTTATTTTGTGCAAAGTCATCATCCCTTAAAAAAACCAACCAACAACAACAAAAATACACGCACAACAACTTCCGACAACTTCGTTTCCGGTTTTTGTTTTACCAAACCAATAAAAAAAAAATTTTTTTTTTTTTTTTCATCCACCAATGTCGTCGTCATCATCATCATCCTCCCCTTCGAAAAAACAACAAAAACAACAAATGATACTTTTAAAATAAATATTTTCTACCTGTTTTCCTTTTTTAACTAAAACAAAACAAAAAAAAAAAAAAAACCTTCCACCTTTTCTAGAATATGTTTTGTTTTTAATAAAGTGGCGTTAGAATTTTTTTTTATCTCTCTCTCTCTTTCTTTCTCTCTCTCTTTTGTCAGACAGTAAAAATTTTTTTTTTAAATGTGTGAATTTTTTCTTTTTTTTTTTTACCACCACCATCATCATCATTATTAATCGTAATTTAAATACAAAATAAGTCGTCGAGGTTAAATAATCCATTATTATTATTATTATTATTATTATTAACATTAC
Source organism: Pediculus humanus corporis (assembly GCF_000006295.1). Classification (NCBI taxonomy): domain Eukaryota; kingdom Metazoa; phylum Arthropoda; class Insecta; order Psocodea; family Pediculidae; genus Pediculus; species Pediculus humanus. The sequence continues at coordinate 133,900 of NW_002987346.1, forward strand.
GATTACGATGACAACGTAATGTTCCGAGTGTGAGACGTAAAAAAAAAAAAAAAAAAAGTCCTAAGAATACAACGTAATTAAATATTTGTTGAAAAGCTAAACAGAGAGAGAAAGAGAATAAGGCAGAATGTTGGTTGTTGTTGTTGTTGTTGTTGTCGTTGTTGATTCAACTAAAGATATATATTTAGACTGTTTCTGGCTTTTAACAACAACAACCCTGACAAAAGAATAGAAGAAAAATAAATAAATAAAGAAAATTATCCCAAATTGAGTTCTCGTTATCAGATGAGTGACGCGTGAGTGGCAACAAAAGACTGTCGAGGTTGTTTTTTCCTTCTGCCTACTCCTATTTTCCGAAACGAACAAAAAAAAAAAAAAAAAACGAATCCCATCGTCGTCGTGGAAGAAGAATAATAATAATAATAATAAAAAAACATCATCTTTCTTCTCTCTCTCTCTCTCTCTCTATTTCTTTTTTATGACGTACGGTGGTTAAGTTCAACGTGGTTGTTGTGTGTCTTCATTTAAATATAAATAATCTTATCCATCGAACTCTTTATTAAAAATTTTTTTCATTTATTATCATTATTATTATCATTATCATCATTATCATTATTATTATTATTATTATTATTATTTCTAAATGAGTTTTTGTGCGTTAGAAAAAAATAAAAAAAATTTATTCCGATTGGAAGAAGTAGAAAAAAAATTTTTTGTTTTTTCATCGTTTGATTGAAATTTTTTTAAATAAATTTTTTTCGATTGTAACGTGTCAGCAGAATAGCGAAAATAAGTTCGAAACCGGAAACGTTTAAATTATTTTTTTAATAAAAACAAAACAAATTCGTTTGCGATTGTTTAAAAAATCGAACGAATAATTTTTAAAAATTCTTTTTTGGCTGAGTTGAAAAAAAAACATTTCGACTAGTGCCACTTTTAGTCTTTTTACACTTTACATTTAACTTGTTATTAATGTTTAAGATATTATCATCATTATCATAAATTAAAATTTCTTTTTTTTTTTTTTGTTTCTAGATGTGAAATAATGGCGCAGATGAATTTAAGGTAAGGTTATTTAAATTTTTTTTTTTTTTTTTCATTAAGATTTCGTTCTGCTTACACGACAAAATTTATTATTACAAATAACATTTACATTTTTTTGAATATTCATAAGATCGGTTGTGTTTTTTTTTTTTTTATTTACATTAATCAAAAATTTTTTTTTTTTTTTTATTAAAATTTAAATAACTTATTCTTCACTCTCTCTCTCTCGCGTCGCACACACTCACACGCACACGCACACACACAGAACGTGGCACTAAAATTTTATTCGCATTTCATTGAATGATATAAATATTGATCCGAACGGTATTGTGCCAAGTATAAAAACAGTTGGCAGGAACTAAATTAGATCTGGCATGTCATCGTGCCAAATGATGCTGCCTCTTATTCAATGTTAGAGACTCCGATTAAAAAAAATTTTTTTTTTGTAAGAGAAATGCTAATGATGATGATAATGATGATGATGATGATGATGATGATGATGATGATGATGATGATGATGATGATGATGATAAACGTTTTCTCTTTTTCGTTTTTTTTTTTTTTTTTTTTTTGATTACTTCGGCTACCGTTTCAAAATTCATTTACCTATTAATTAATCTACCACTAAAATCATAATAATAATAATAATAATTTTATTACTAAATCGGTTAACCCGAAAAGAGAAAAGATGGGGAGGTAGGGAGGGAGGGAGGAGAGGTAATACCACCACAATGTGACACGAGATAAATTTTTTTATTATTATTAATAATAATCACTTACTACTATAGTACGCCTTTAATTACCGTAATTTATTATTATTATTATTATTAACGAGTGGTAAAAGTAAAAAAAAAAATGGTAATGATAATAATAATAATAATAATAATAATTTTACAAAGTTACCCTTTTGTGTTTATTTGGTCATGTTAGTTTTTCTTAAACAACTTTCCCGCTTATTTTTAATGGCATCGATCGGGTATTATTTGGTAATTTTATAATTACAACGAAAAATTCTTCGTTTAATGTTTTTTATCGGCCGACATTACAAAACATAAAAATGTTTTCAAACATAAAATAGAAAGAAAAATGGAAGGGTTGTGTTTTTTTGACCGAAAGAAAGAAAAAAGAAAAAATTGAATTAAAAACTAATAATAATAAATGTTAGGGTAACAAAAAAAAAATTTTTTTTTTTTTAATAATAAAAAGGGGTTGTTTGAAAATTTAATTTTTTTTTTTAAACAGTTAAAAAAAGAAAAAATTGTTGTTTGTTTGTTTTTGTTTTGAAACAAAACGAAAAAAAAAAAAAAAACAAACACAACAACCGATCGCGGTTGTTTCCGCACACTCACCCTCACATTTAAATTGCGAACTCTATCGGAATTTTTTTGTTTTATTATTAATTATAGGCAATTTATCGCGTAAAAATTAAATTTTCTTTTGATGCGTGTCTGACACTATTTTTTTTTTGGTTGAAAATTTCACCTGTGTTGTGTCAGAGATTCGTTAATCAAAATCACGAGAGAGAAGAAAAAAATTAAAAAAACTTCATTAATCATTTTGTTTTTTATTCGGGGGTTGTTTTTACCCTCATTTTCCCTTACCGAATCCGTTATTAAAAACGACGAAAAATTTTTTTGTGGTTTAAAATTTCGTCGCGAACAATTCTCAATCGCAAAAGTTAAACGATTTTACGCCATGTTGTATTTATTAATAAAAAAAAATTGTTAATTTCGTTACGTTCTCTCTCTCTCTATCTCTCTGTCTCTCTCTCTATCTCTCTGTCTCTCTCTCTATCTCTCTGTCTCTCTCTCTATCTCTCTGTCTCTCTCTCTATCTCTCTGTCTCTCTCTCTATCTCTCTGTCTCTCTCATTGTCATGTTTGATTCGTTTTTGATTAGGTTCAAAAAAAATATTTAATTCGGACACTTCCTGCCCCCCCCCAGACGACGAACGCACACAATACCCGTAGATTTTTTTTCCTTTTCTTTTCTTTTTCTTTTTTTTAAACTATTATTATTATTATCATTTTTTTTCCGCGTCGTTTTTTTTGATAGATTTCGGTATTATTACAACTCATTTTCGTGTAAACAAAATTTCATTGTTACCAACAGACAAAACATAATAATTGACCGAACATAAATTTTTTTTTAAAAGAAGAAGAAAATGCGGGTTTTTCTATTCCATAGAATGTTTAAACTTTTTTTTCTTTTTTTAACTGGAAATTATTATACGGTTTTTGTGAATGATGATGATGATGATGATGGTGGTGGTGGTGTAGGGGACGGTTGAAAGAAAAACATAAAAAGTATAAAAATTTTTACGATTTGTCGTCGGTTTAAACTATAAGAAAAGTTAGTTTAAAAAAAAAATTCATCTCTCGAAAGTTAAAATAATCAATTAATATTTTTTACTGATTTATCGATTTATTTATAAATCGTTTTTTTTCGGCATCGAACATAAAAAAAAAAAAATGGTTTCTTCGCCATGCAAAATCATTTTCATTTATGTTTTTTTATTGTGAAAAATGTTTACGCCTACCACATGCAATTTGAAAGAGAAAAAACTTCACGGATGGCAAACATAATTTTATTATTATTATTATTATTATTATTATTTCACCACGAAAGTTTTTTTTAATTTCGACTTCCATTTTGTGTGTAGGTGAAGCAAAAAACATTTTTTTTCTTTTCCATTTTGTTTTTTTTTTAAACATTTCCTTTGGTTCTTCTTCACGCCATTGATCTTCTTCCTGCTTTTCTTTATTTCTTTCGTCAAATTAACGAATGAATTTCTCTTTTTTTTTTTTTTAAAACCACTTTAAAATAATTGAAATCAGTCAAACGTCACGTGAATTTTCCTAACGTGTTGGTGTGTAATGAATTACAATGAAAAAAAAAAAAAAAAAATTTTTAGTCGTGGTTTTAAATCGCAATCGAAAATGATCGTGTCGCAATCGAAAACGAAAATTTTAAAATTTACTCTCCACATATATACGTCTTACCCTCAAGTTTTAAAAAAAAGGCGCCGAAATCAATATCGTTAAACAAAACGTTTTGTCTAATGACACGATATAAAATTATTAACAAATATCATTAACACTGCGAATAAAACGATTTTTTCTTTCTTATTATTTTTTTAATTCGTTTGAAAAATTAAAATCGAATTCAATTTGAAAAAAATATTATTATTATTATTATTATTATTATTATTATTTGATATCCGCCATTTTGTAATAAAAAATTTTAAGAAAACAAATTGAAAATCAATTGAATAAAATAGAACTCCGATTCCGGTTCGTAAAAAAAAAAAAAAAACACAATGATTAATAAATTCGTAAGATTCGAATGAACTCATCATTTTTATTTATGATTAACCGACCTACCTTTTAAAAATTAATTGAATCTCATTAAATATCATTATTATTATTATTATTATTATTATTATTATCGATAAACGAATTGTTTATAACAAATAAGGTGCGAGATTTTATTAGTTTTTAGGTTTATTATGACGACGAGTTGAGTAACTGAAAAAAAAAAAAAAAATCTTCAAAAAGACTAGTTTTCGAAAAAATCTTGTGCCACGTTCTTCTTTATAAATTGTTCGTGGTTAAAGGGTTTCTGATTCCACTTTTTTGATTCCAAAACAGTGTTATGAATAATAAAAAAAAAAAAAAAAAAAAACACTTGAACGCGTTAACATCCTCCCCGACGCATTCGAGGGATGATGAAAAAAAAAATATTATTATTATTATTATTATTATTATGTTTTCTTTAGTTGCGGTCTCAAATGTTTTTTTATTACTCTTGCACGAATACATAATAATAATAATTCGCATACTTATGTACTTAAATAAATAATTTAAATGAATAGGGAGGAGGAGGGGAGGAGCAGGGGGTGGGTGAGTTTAAAACAACAACAACGATTGATTTTGACATGTAAGGGGTGGTGAACTCGGCAAAAAAAAAATAAAAAACTTACGTAATTATTTTATTATTATTATTATTATTAAATCATTCAACGTGAATAGGTTTACATTATGAATAATAATAATAATAATAAAAGAAAAGGCGAATACGACCTTTAACCTTTCTACTATTATTATTATTAAACGAATTTTATTAACTCGAAAAGAAAAAAAAGAAAAAAAAAAAATTTTTTTTTTTTTTTTTAATACTCGTAGTGAAATCTAATGACACGCAAAACTCAAATCAGTGACAAAGTAAAAAGTGTTAAACGTTTTTTTTTTTTTTTTTAAAAAAAAACATTAACACGATTAATTTTATTGTTTTATGTTTTTAAAAAAACATAAAAAGTTTGTGTTTGTGTTCGTGTGTGCGCATGCGCGTGTTATCCCATTGATTTTAAGGGATGATTTGTAATAATTTTGTTAAATCAATAAAAAACTATCGATTTTTTTTTTTATTTTATTTTTTCGATTCGATAAAGTTTTTTTTTTTTTTTTTTTTTTATTATTCTTCTTCCACGTATTGGGATGATGACAATGATTATCGTCATTAAAAAATCCATGCGGGGGGTCCGTTGGAGTTTCTTTGTTCTCATGTCAAAACATAAAATCTCCAACTGTGAATATCTACATTAGCATTACTTTTTTTTTTTTTTTTATTCTTTTTAATAATCACAGCAAACGAAAAATTTTTATTTTTTATTTTATTTTATTTTTTTGTTAATAATTAAAAGTAATAAAAAATAATAATTTTTACCGTTTTGTTTTTGTTTTTTTTTGCGTGTGTTTGTGTGTGTTTTTTAACGTGTTCAAACGACAAAAGAAATAATAATATTGGAGTAAATGAAATAATAAGAAAGAGAGCGAGAGCGAGAGAGAGAGAGAGAGAGAGAGACAGAAACAGAGACAGAAAAGTGACAAAGGAAAAAAAAAATTTTACGAAAAGGAAAAAAAAAAAAATTTAATCAAAATATAACCGTCGAACCTGACAGTGGTTTGAAAAAATGTTATAAATTATGTTACCAACAACACAACGAAACAAACTCATTATGTTTTTTTTTGTTCTATTTTTGGGACTCTCGCCAAATGAAAATAATAATATTAATAATAATAATAATAATAATAATAATAGGAAAGAAAAAAAAACAAAAAGAGAATTTGAAAATTAATAACATATAAACAAAATATGATTTACGTGTATGTCAAAATTAGCTACCGCTAACCGTGGTCGTGGTACCAGACAGTAAAAAAAAAAAAAAAATTTAAACGTTTTTTTTAAAAATCGATTTGACTTAAAACAATTCGTATGAACTGACCGCAACATTTATTGTTTTTTATTATTTCTTTAACAAAAAAAAATTCTTTAACAAACAACAAAAAATTCGAATATTTTCTCCAAAGCCTCCGAGATATTATTTTTAAAAAAAATTCATTTGTCATAGAGGAATTAAATCCAGGTGGCCTCGATTTCGTAATCGATATTACATTTTTTTTTACATCTTTGCTAATTAGTATCGTTAATGCATTAAATAAAAAAAAAAAAACACTTTTTACAATGCGTTTAAAAGAAATTATTGACGGAATACGATAAATCTTCACCACCGCCATCACCACCACCCCCACAGCCCCCCCACCTACACCATCGCGTCATTTTACGACAAACCATAAATCGTTTTGGTATGGAAATGAATGAAAAACCGTATTGACATACCCGTGTGTTGTCGAGTACTCGTTTACGTTTACGTTGTTGTTGTTGTTGTTGTTGTTGTTGCAACCTTAAAAGAAACCCTCTAATAACATTCACATAATCGTTTGTTACTTTTTATGTTCGGTTCGGTTGTTGTTTGGTTGTTACACATAAAAAAAAAAAAATAATTTATGAGAAAAAATAAATTTTTTTTTTTTTTTTTTCGTATTGACAGTTTTTTCTTTTCTTCGTGGAATAAGAAAGAAAGAAAGAAAAGTTTGTTCGGTAAGTACTAATACTAATCGTTTAAAAAGAATCTTTTTTTTTTTTTTTTTTTCTATTATATATTAGCAAGTCATTAAAAACGCGATAAAAGGGGGTTTTTAAGTATTATAATGAGCGAATACGCACGATGATGATGATGATGATGATGATGATGAGTAACCTTACTGTTAAATACCCAACGTCAAAACATCAACGGGGGGGCAGGGGAGGAGAGGGTAGGAGAGAGAGAGGAAAAAGGTTTTTATCGATAGGACGCCATTTTGATGAAATTTATATATGTACAATTAGAAAAAAAAAAAATTGTTAATAAAAACATAATGAAAAAAAAAAAACGTTTGAAACAATCTCGATTATGTTCTCGCGTCAGGACTAATCTGTCACCATCAAAAAAATTAAACACGTGACAGCTCAATCTACTCGTGATGATCACGTCAATCAGGTTACACTCGTAAAATTATTATTATTATTAAATGAAATTTCCTTCTTTTTTTTTTTTTTTTTTTGTTATTATCATCATCATCATCACAATGATAAGTTTTTATTCGAGTAAACATTATTATTATGTTTTAAAATACATGAGAAAGAAAGAAAAAGAAATCCAGTAGCCGAAATCTAAAACTAAATCGTGAGCCTTATTTTGTGGTAGTTAATAATTACGGGAACCTATTTTCTTTTTCTTTTGGCTAAATCCCCGTTAAGTTTTAAGTTTTTTTTTATAAACGTCGACTTTATGATTCGTTAATTTTAGTCAGATAATTTAAGTACAAAGAGTTTTTTTTTTTTCTATGTAAGAAAAAAAAAAAAAAGAAAAAGTGGGCGGTAATGACTAAGCGATACACGATGCATCAAAGATTAACAACAACAACAACAAGAACAACCACGGCTAAAGGAAAAATAACAACAACAACAACAAAATAATCGTGAGAATAATCCAAATCAATTTTACCATTTCTTTTTCTCTTTTTTTTTTTTTTTTTTGCCAAAAAGAAAAACAGATTAGTGTATAAATTTGTTTTCTATCTCTCTCTTCTTCTCTTTCTCTCTCTCATTCACTCTCTTTATTTTTTTTCCCCCTCTGGTTTTGTATCTGCCTATGTTTTTGTTTTGATCCTTTCTCTCTCTCTCTCTAACTCTGTTCCTTTACCGTCGTTGTTTCTGTTGTCTCTGCATTTCTCTCTTTCTCTCTCTATCTGGTATGCCTCTCTCTCTCTATCTATCTGTGTTACTCCTCTCTTTCTCTATTTGTCTTTGATTTTCTTCTAATATTGTCTTTCTCTGAGCTTCTGGCATTGTCTCTGTTGCCTCTATCTGTCTCTGTCTCTGCATTTCTCCCTCTTACTCTATCGTGTTATACCTCTCTTTCTCTCTATCTGTACCTGTTATGCCTCTTCCTCTCTGTCTTTCTATCTGTGTTATGACTCTCTCTCTCTTTATTTCTTTTTTTTTCCTGTTTTTGTTTCTGTCTCTGTTCCTTTTCCCGTCTTAGTTTTGCTACTCTCTCTTTCTCTGTCTGTATTTGTTTCTTTTCCATCATTGTTTCTGTTGTCTTTGTCTTTTTATCTATCTCTGTTCTGTCTCTCTCTCTTTTTCTACTTGTCTTTGTTTTCTTCTACCATTCTCTCTCTTTCTCTGAGCCTCTTGTATTGTTTTTGTTGTTTCGTTTTCCTCACTCTCTCTCTCTCTCTCTCTCTCTCTCTCTGTCTTTATTACAACAAATGTAAACAATTCTTCTAGGGCTAAGCGCTTCATTAAACGACATATTAGGAAAGACCATCTTCTTTTAAAAAAAAAATTTAAATTTAAGAAAGAGAAAACGTTTTTAAAGTTTGTTTACTTCAGAAAAAAACATTTCGTTACAAAAAAAAAAAACGAAACAAAACATAAGATTGTTCGCTTTTTTGTTTGTTTGTTTGTTTGTTTTCGCCTTATATATCATTATATCTACCTACCACCACGTAATTTAAAACAAAAAAGTGGGCAGTAAAAGACTCACTACTCATAGAAAATTGAATGAATGAATGAATGAATGAATGAATGAATATTCATGCGTCGTTATTCTGCCAAAATAAAAATTAGTTTCGTTCGATTATTTTATATTATGACGTATATAAAAACTAATTTCAATGCTGAATCATTATTCGTTCGATCATGAGAATGAAGATTAGTTGAAATAATCAAGATGGCGACCTAAACGTAATTTTTTTTTTTTTTTTTTTTTCAATTAAAGTAACCAATCAAAGGTCAAAAGAAAAAAAAAAAAAACTCATGCCGACAACAATCGATGTCACTTTCGTCCTATTTTATTTTATTTTATTTTTTCTTTCACGAAATTTTTGGGGTTTTCATTTTTTCCGTTTAAATAAAATTCTGCCACGTTTAATATTTCAAAAAAAAAAAAACCAAAAAAATTTACAACCGTTAAAAATCACAAATTAATAACGAAAAGAAAAAGAAAAACCGTTTGAAACCTTTAACGTATTTTTTCCTCCTCACCCCCCTCTACCGTCCGACGTTGTCGCCATAATGAAATTCTCTTTTTTTTTTTTGCAAAAATGCGACAAACGCCCGCGCCAAAAACAAAACAAAAAAAACCGTTAATTGATTTGTCAATTAGTTAAATAAAAAAAAAAAAACTGGAAGAGAGGGAGGGGAAACAAATGACTTTGTACACGCATTTACACTATTTCCACGACAAAATTTTAATTCAAATCCTCCCCCCCCCCGGTAAATAATAATAATAATAATAAATCAAAAAATTATTGACTCCCTGATAATAAAAACCCCCGAAAAATGGTCAAAAAAAAAAACAATGAAGTTATTAATTACAGGGGTAAATAATAATAATAATAAAGAGGGGGATATCGATTCGAGGAGGCATGAAATGTTTTTTTTTTTTTTGTGTTGGTAGCATTGGTTTTTTTTTTTGTATGATAAATTATAATTTAACTTTAAAAAAAAAAAAAACGGTTGCACACGTATAAAAGTGTGAACAAAGACAACTTAATTTCCACTTGGATTTGTTTTCTCTCTCTTTCTCGTGACTGACTCGAAGGTTTTTTTTTTTTTTTTTTATTAAGTATCAAATACCGATCTCCGTGTTGTTGTTGTTATTATTATTATTATTTCACCCGCCATTTTTTATACATTAATTTTTCATTTTTCTTTTTTTTTTAAATAAATTTTTACGGTTGAACGTTTAACGTGAAAAGAAAAAAAAATAAGAAAAAAACTTTTGTTAAACCGTAACGTTTCCCCCCCCATCCCTTACTTTTTTTATTACTTAATAAAAATTATAAAAAAATTATCATTCTCTGATTGAATGAATGAATGAATGAATGAATGACTGAATTCAAGTTTCGTTTAAATCATCGAATAAAAAATTTTTTTAAAATTTAAGGGAGAAAAGAGAAAAAACAAAGTAAAAAAAATTATTACTCGGGTAATAAAATAATAATAATAATAATGTTGATAATGATGATGATGATGATGATAATAATGATAATTATAAAGAATAATATAAATAAATAAAATGTTAACGTGTTTTTTTTTATTTTTATAATGAATAGTCTCATATTATGTTAAAATAATTATTATTATTTTTTGACGTGGAAGAAGAATGATTAATTCTTTTTATAAAAATAAATAAATAAATAGTTTTTTTTTTTTTGAATTATTCAATATTTATTTAAAAAATAAAAAAAAAGAAAAAGAAAAAAAACAAAACAAAAAAGAAAGAAAAATTTGTTGAATTTGATCGCGTATCGGATTCTGATTTACGATTGTTAATTAGAGGGATCGGTAGCGAGATACCCGGGTACCCGTAGGCGTCGGATGAGGGTAGGTAAAACCAAACAGGTATCAAATAAAAATTTTTAATTACTATTTTCAAAAAAAAAAAAAAATCTCGCGTGTGTGATTTTATTATTAATTTATATCCTTTTGATCTTTATGAAAAAGTTTAACCAAAAAAAAAAAAAATAACTTTAATTAAACTTCTTGTTTAAAACAAAATGAAAAATAAAACATAAACGAGTTAAACATTAAATTAGATGATAAACAACAACAAAAATATTTTTTTTACTCACAAAAACATAAATCAAATAAACACGTAAATGTTTTTAACAAAACGAAAAAAAAAAAAAAATTAAAACTGCAATTATGTTTTCTCTCATAATAAATGTTTTGGGTTTAATAACATATTTCCCCTGCGTTTATTCAAATTTTTTTTTGCGAGAAAAACACGACGGTAAATGACAAATAGTTAAAACAGTCATTCACTGATTGATTGATTGAGATTTTTCTTCGGAAAAATTTTATCATCAAAAAGAAAAACAAAGAGAAGAAGGATTTAAATCAAATTTTTTACGTTTCGAATCATTCATTCATTCATTCATTCGATATTTAAACTTTCCTTTGATGAATGTTTTCCCCCCTTCCTTCTTTCCATCTCCCCCTCTCTCATCCTTCCTCCCCCCACCAATTAATGATTTCTTTTTAATAATAAAACTAAAAATGAGATAAAACACTCATGCGTAAAAGTTATTTAAACTCTTCTTGAGGCTGCAACATCAACGACTATGGTAATATCGTCGTCTGCTTTTTTTTTTTTTGAAAAAGAAATATATTCGTGTATAAAAACACATTCACAGTGTGTGTTAAAATCAATTTTCCTTTTTTTCCTTTTTTTTTCTCCTTTGCCAACTATTATCTCATAGTTCAGTCATCACTTTTCATTTATTCCATTCGAATAAAATAAAATGAAAATCGAGTATATCGTTTTGAATTTAGTTATACATCTATTGAATTATGATGGAAAACTTATTTGAGAATGTAACAACAATGTAATTAAATTTGATTCCGCAGATTTGCACAAACACACACACGCACACGCACGCACGCACACACGCACACATAGAGAAAGAGAGAAAAAAAAGGGTCGACGTGGGTTCTTCGAGCTATATATGTAGGGGGAAGTTGGTGCTAATAAACCCGTTAGGAAAAAAAATTTTTTTCCTTTTTTTTTTTTAGATTTTATTCTTTTTTTGGGGGGAGGGGAGGGGGAGGGTTTTGATATTTTTATAAAAATGTGATTTAATATCATTATTATCGTAGTTTTAAAAAATTGTAGATGGCGCTACGAACGTGTACATAATTCCATGATATTAATCGAATTCTCATTTGCATGACAATCCTTTCAAAATTGATAATGTTTAATAAAAAATTATAATCATCATCATCATCATCATCATCATCATCATCATCATCATCATCATCATCATCATCATTATTATTATTATTATTATTTTTTCAAAGGTTGGTTTCGAACGAAACAATTTACATTTACCATTGGTGATATTTTTTTTTTTTTCACCCTTCGTCCAATTCTATTCGTAGAATTTTTTTCAAAATCAAAAAAAAAATTATTATTATTATTATTATTATTATTATTATATTGATTGATTGATTGATTGATGGATTGAATTTTCACGCTGTATAAATTAACATATTAATTTTTATTAGTTAAAACAAAAACAAAAAGTTAAAAGTTTAGTGAAAATCACACAAATGAATTCGTTGCACTCTTTTTTTCTTCCTTCCACGATATTTATCACGTAATAATAATAATAATAATAATAATGATAATAAGCTACCGTCATTTATGGTAAAAATTATTATTATTATTATTATAACGACAGGTAACTAAAAAAAATTTTTTTTTTTTTTTTACACCGTCTGATTCGTTGTAATAAATTTTGTAATACTTTTTAGTGACAACCAACTATTTTTCATATATCATTTTTTTTCCTATTATTATTATTATTATTTATTAGTATTCATCTTATTCATCGTGATTTCCTTTTATTAATTTTATTATCATTATTATTATTATTATTATTTGTAAGGATTAAAAAAGAAAAATCGATCGTAATATATATAAATTTGCCAATTAATGTTCGACATAAATTATTTAATTATTTTTATTTCGTTTTTTTTTTTTCTATTTAAGCATTTCACAGTAAAAAGTTAATAAAAACGCGACAAATTATTATTATT
>NW_002987346.1:152259-156886 GCF_000006295.1 Pediculus humanus corporis
TTTAACGGTTTTTTTTTTTGAAAGAGAAAAAATTAAATTTTTATAAATTTAACGGTCATTTTTTTGATTTCAAACGGTGTAAAAATCATATCGCACGTTTGTTTTTTTTTTTTTCTTCTTACACGATCGATGGATCGATCGATCGTTCGATAGATCGATAAAGAATCACAATAATTAGTAAAAATCATTTAAAATTAAAAGAAAAAAAAAAAAAAGTTCGTTAAGCGATCGTTTCGAAATAAATTAGAGGAAGTATAGTAGTGTGGGAGGATGAGGAGGAGGAAAAAGGAAAAAAGGAAAAAAGGAAAAGGTTGAAAAATTTGGACTTAAATAAATTTTTTGTTGTTATTCTCTCACCTTCCGGCAGAATCTTAAATTAATTGCTTCGCACGATTCGCGGCCATTTTAATTAATTAATTAATTAGTAAAAAAAATTTACACAAAATTTTTTTCAAATCGGGACAAACCTGATAAAATTTTATTAAAAACAAATTAAACATCATCATTATTATTAGTATATTTTTTTTAACCCTCATATAATTTTTCACATTAATAATAATAATAATATAAATAATATAATTTAAGTTAATTACCCAAAATTAAAGTCATACGACTCGATTAATCTCCCCAAATAAATAAATAAATAAATTTGATTGGTTTATCGTTTCGAATAGAGATTTTATTTAACCGGACGATTTTTACAATAATCAATCATGCATAACTAAAAACTAAATTTTATCGTTACGTGACACGAAAAACTAAAAAAAAAAAAAAAAACAAAATGGCCGTCCTTTTCAAATTCAATATGCGTTAAAAAAATTTTTTTTTTTTTTCGAATTCGTTTAAACATTTGCTCGAGTTTCGTTTTTTTATTTCCGTTCCCTTAAATATTAATATATATATATGTATAAAATAATAATTGTTTCATATGAACAGAAACGTTTTTAGGGGTGTAAAAAAAAAATAAGGGATGATGAATTCAATGGGTGTCGTCGCAAAAAAAAAGAAATATTTTAATGACAGATGCTTCTTCTCTCTCTCTCTCTTAAATTTTTTTTTTTTTAACCCCTTACATTATTAAAATATTATTAAATGATTATAATAACCTTTTTTTTCCTTTAAGAGCAAGTCAAGTAATTTTCTTTTTTTTTTTCTTTTAAATATTATTAAAACGAATTATCTCTTATCATTCGGTCGTGAAAGTGATGATAAGTACCACCCGAAGCATTTTTTTTACCTCAAAGCACCCCATCTTAGCCCAAGTAGTACATACGAAGTACTAAGAAGGCAAAAAAAATCGTCGTATGAAAATAAAGAAAATGAGATAATGGAAGAAGGGAGGGCAGGTTGCAGGTTATGATAACAAAGCCCAATCTCAGAAGAAATTAAAGGGAAGTGGGAAAAGTTGCATGGGCAATACCTAAAAAGAGTAAATGCCGAAGATATTAATAAGAAGAGCACGCACAATTGGCTACGGCGTGGAAAACTTAAAGTTAAAACGGAAGCGTTTATTACAGCGGCTCAAGATCAGGCATTGCGGACCCATAACTATGAGAAAGTAATTCTCAAAATCCGCCAAGATGACAAGTGCCGAATTTGCCAATCTCAATCGGAAACCATCGACCATTTAATTTCCGGTTGTCCGATACTGGCAAAACATGGAAAAATGGTGTAAACTGATTGAAATATCCGTACCGGCGGGAAAAAACACCAGACGGGCAAAGAAGTGGACGAAAGGTTGAAATACCCCGGATGTGGGAGTAAAAGCAGAAACTATTCCGGTCATTGTGGGAGCAGCACTAAGAGTCATGCCACATTCAATAAAAGGAAATTTGAAGAAGATTTTGAAGAATTTAAAAGAAGAAACCATCCAGGAAATCGCACTATGTGGGTCGACCCATACTCTGGGAAAATACTCTATAAATAGCACCAACGAAATTCGAGCATTTATCCCTAAGGAATCGGGTAGAAACCTGGAATAAATGCTAAAAACCCCGACGAATAAAAGCCTTGTCGTGCTTAAGAGTGACCATAATAATAATAACCCAGTACAGGAAATAACTCGTTTCCATCCCGAATGAGATGGTCTCAGAAAGACTTACAAGAATTTTTGTGACGTCATAGGTAATAACAATACGAAATCTATTCGAGAATCACTGGATATTCAAGCATTTATTCCTTAAGGATCGGTTGGTAAAAACCTGGAAAATCTTTGACAAGCATTAAAACGAATCTTCGTGATTATGAGCGATAATAATAATAATAATATTACGCTTTTAACTTAAGTAGGTGAAAAATTCTTTAATAAGTTTCGTGTTTATTGAATTCGAAACGAAATAAAATATTACATAACTTTTATTTTTAAAAAAATATATTTTTTTATAATAATTATTAACCAAATTTGCAATCGAATTATTAATAATAATAATAATAATAAAAACCATTAACCCGATAAAATAAAATAAGAGAGAGAAAAAAGAAAAAAAATTTGTGAATGTTAATAATTAAAATTAAATTATTTTTATAATTATCATCGAATAGTTTAATTAAATTTCCTCCTTTTTTTTAAAATTATTATTATTATTATTATTGTAAATAAGGTTTTGCATTAGTTGGGAATTAAATAAAATTATTATTCGTAATTTATTTGTTAATAATTTAAAAAAAAAAAAAAAAATGGCGTCGATATATAAAAAAAAAAAAAAAAAATTGGAAAGAAAGTAAATTGAAAAAGAAAAAAAAAAGAGAGAGAGAAAAAGAGAATAAGAGAATTTTATTTTTTTAAATGAAAGAAAGTATTAAAAACTTTTTCATCATTTCGTAAACAAATTAAAAAAAAGGAAAAAAAGGAAAAAAAAAAAGGTTTTGAAAAAGGTTTTCCGTCAATCATTTTAATAAGAGATTTTCAAGAGTCAATTAACACGTTCGCTTCGAGTTGCCATTTGCTAATGATTTGTGTACGTGATCGTCGTCCCCGTTCGAACAATTTTCCTTTTCTCCCCCCCCCCACCTCCCGTTCTCCCCGTCCACGAACGGAAATCTAAAAGGGAACGTGTTTCATTATTATTATTATTATTATTATTATTATTTGGAAAATTTATCGTACCGTATAAAAAAAAAGAAAGAAAAATCGATGACGTAGTAATTTAATAAATTTAACCATCATCTCTCAAATTTTTTCGTTTTTTAAACGATATTATTATTATTATTATTATTAATTTTTGAAATGATAATGATGATGATAATAATGAATTTTAGAGAGAAAATGTTGTAAAAACAGATGAAAATTATCAATGGAAAGAAAAAAAAGGAAAAAAGTTTTTTTTCTTTTCTTTATTTTAACAATGAGCTTATTTATAAGTGAGAAAAGCTCTGTGGAAAATTTATAAAGGTTTTCAATATATATGTATATATATATATAAATCACGTGATGTAATTTTAAAAACCATCATCATCATCATCAATAACTCCGACGTGGAAAGAAAAATTGTCTTTTTTTTTTTTTACGAAAAATTTTTAAAAGTAATTAAATTCTTCTTTAACTTTCGTTTCAATTCCTTTCTTCTTCTTTTTCCATCCCCCCTTTCTCCCCTTTCCACCCCTTTCCCCCGCGCTTTTCACTCGTAAACTTTTTCACTTAAAATAATAATAATAATAATAATATTTTATAAAAATAAATTCGCACGATTTTTTCTTTTTAAGAGAGGAAAAACGACGACGAATGATAATAACTTTTTTTTTATAATGTTAAATGATAATAATTATAATAATAATAATAATAATAATAATAATGAGTAATAAATTTCCGATTAAAATTATTATTATTATTATTATTATCGAAAACGTAAATTAAAACCGAAAAAAAACAAACTTTTAACAAATTAATAAATAGCAAATAGAATTTTAGCAATGAAAAATTTTTGTTGTTGTTGTTGTTGGTGACACGTCGACGTGTAAAAAAATTTTCTTTTTATTACGTTTTATCGCAGGTGTTTATTTTTTTATTTTTTTTTGATTTGATTGTGGTAAATCGTCCAACTTTTTAAATAAATCCTATTTATTTTATTGTCACGAAATTACAGGTCAAATTACATTTAAAAGATGTAAAAGAAAAAGAAAAGAAAAGAAACGATCAATTTTCATGTTTTTATGTTTTTTTTTTTTTTTTTTTCATGTTGCCTTTTCCTCGTTAAGTTTCATTTTACAAAATTTTTATTTATAATAAATCGGAGGTAGTAGTGGCAAACCACAAAAAAAATTATTATTATTATTATTATTATTATTATTATAGTTTTCTTTTCTCCTCGCATTTCGATTTTTTTTTTTACACAAAATGTCGTCGTCGTAATAAAAACTTGCAAGTTTATTTTATTAATAAAATATTCGGATTAAAAATAAAATCAAACAAAAGATTTACAGAAACAGGTCATGTGACATATAAATTTTTAAATGATGACGTAGAAATTACGTCACGCTATCAGGGAATGATAACATCAATCGATTTATAAATCGAATCATCATCATTATCACGTTATCATTATTATCACGTTAATAATTTAATTATTATTATTATTTTCATCAATTAACTTATTATGTAAACGATAACGATATATTCGCGATAAGAACG